>NC_056732.1:1158805853-1158818353 GCF_019279795.1 Protopterus annectens | reverse complement strand
AGAGCTGTGGATCTCAATCATGAAGGAACCCAGGTCCATAACCTGTGGGACTCTACTCATGACTGTTTATCAGTCTGAGATGGGGTCCACTGCTTTCACACTGTGGGTTTTATCTGTGAACCAGTTTGCAGGCCACCTACTGATGTAGGTATGGTTGCCTACCTCACTATGTTTGTGTATGTTTCCTGAGTGTGGGATAATAGCCAAGGATTATTTGGGCAGCCTATTTTGTTATCTATCCCATACTGTCACATAGTTATTGCACATGGCACAATGCTTATAGGGCTGCAGAGTGTCTAGAGATCCTTCTAGAGTGAATGGCAACAGTGGGCCTTGTAATGTGGACATTGAGACATGTACTGGGTGGACAACAGCACAAAGTTGCAAAAGCCACCCCTCAATGGTATGGTTCTCACACAAACACAGCAACCCACCCACAGAGAGGATACTCTTCAAACACACACACATGCACACATGCACACACACACACACACACACACACACACACACACACACACACACACACACACACACACACACACACACACACACACACACACACACACACACTTGCCTGGACTGAGATTATAACCCCTACCTATTTATTCCTACTGCAGTATTATGCATTTATCGCAGATGCCATAGAGCTTATAGGGTGACAGCTGTGCAAAGGTACTTCTAAGGTGAGGAACATCACCAGCCATTGTAAAGTATGTCAATGGGTGATGTACTGGGTGAGGGAGGCCACAAAATACTTTAAACTACACATATACATACTTACACACACACATTTGCCAGAACTGGGATTAGAACTCCTACCTATCTAGTTATTTCTACCACAGTGTTAGGCAGTCACATGCAGCACAGGGCTTATGGGGCTAAGGCCTAACAGAAGAAATTTCTAAAGTGACTGCTATATGCAGGGAAAGGGGATGCGTACTGAGTTTGAATGGACCCAAAAGCTTTTAGTTGTAAACACACACACTTTTACATTTGTCAGGACTGAGATTAGATCTCCTACCTCACCATCTATTTCTACTATAGTGTTATGCAGTTATTGCATGCACCACAGAGCTTACTGGACTGAGGTTTGATGGAAGGCACTTCAAAGGTGAATGATATCTGCAGGACTGCTAAAGTAGGGAAAGGGGAAGTGTACTAGGTTTGAATGGATCCAAAAGCGTTTACCTGTAAACACACATGCACTTTTACATTTGCCAGGACAAAGATTAGAGCTCCTACCTAACTAGTCATTTCTACTATACTGTTATGCAGTTATTGCACATGCCACAGAGCTTACAGTGCTGAAGACTGATGGAAGGCACTTCTAAAGTGACTGATATCGGCAGGACTGCTAAAGTAGGGAAAGGGGACGTGTACTGAGTTTGAATGGATCCAAATGCTTTTAGTTGTAAACGCACACAAATACACACACACACACACACACACACACACACACACACACACACACACACACACACACACACACACACACACACACACACACACACACACACGTGGGACTCCATTCCAGGAATTGTTGTATTGCAGTCCTATTTGTTTTGTGCTACAGCCATAACTCTCAACCTGTTGGTGTAAGATATCTGGAGATAGCCTATCAAAATGGGAGGACAATGGGCCCAACAGTGATTGTGACAATTTTTCTCAGTAATGTATGGGTTGCTAGGGTTACAGGGCTTGTTTTAGCAGACATCTGACATATATGCCATTTGACACTGCCGTGTATTGTTTTAGTACCTCGTGACATCCCTCCTCAGACCACACAGTGACTTACCAGGGGAATACAGGATGGGTGAGGCACACACTAGGTTTATGGGACAAATTCTATGCTTTCTTGCACAATCCAGCCTATTGAGAGGTGTGCCTACAAGCAATTGACTGCTGGCACTGTGGAAATGGTCCAGCACCTTGGTAATATATTACAATGGTGGAATTTCTGTGCATTTATGTTCTGGACTGGTCTGATTTCCAGTCCACAGTTGGGTAATATAAGTCAGACAGGATCAGGGTGACAGGCAGACGCCAGACAGATTTGTAGGCGATAAGATATGTGGGGGGGGGTGTCCTGTGTCAGATATGTTTGCAAATAGCTACCAGTACATTGTATTGGGTTCTCCTCAATGGTTGACTGCACTTGGAGGGTCCTGTGTGTGTCAGACTGTTTGACCAGCCTGGAGGTATGTGTTTGCCACACATATATGTATAGCCCACCTCATTTTGCTTGGATGGCCACATGTTGGGGTCAGGATGTTGCATAGGATGAATGATCAGGGAAGGGTGTGCTACTCCCCATGGCTGTGCCCCCAGGGTTCTGCGGTTACAGACATGTCACCATCTTCCAGGATTAGGATTGCCCTCATTGAGTGCATTCCCATGTTTAAACTCCTAGCCCTGCCTGTCGACTGTACAGAGTATCACAGAATGTCCACATCCATGACTTGTATATCTTGTTGGTTACCCAATCAAGTGCGGTTTTCAAGCAAAAGTGTTTTGCAAGTCACTCGGCGTTGAAGTCAGATATTATTGACAGTTGACATTGTAATTTCAGACTCCGTACCAATCAGACATTCCATGCTAATCTAATACAAATAATTCCATCACCTTTATAACATTATTAGAGCAGTATTTCACAGATGTCCTCATCTTTGGACCTTCATCACCCCATTATTCATGGCTTTGTCCAGATTTCTGGCTCCCTGAGGCTGGCAGCTTTGCTTATAGCAGTTATCAGCATGGCCTTACTTTGCATTTTGTGGACTGTGGTATGTTGGTGGTATGGACCCCTTGACACTCCCTAACAAGGCACTGTGGGTGAGGCATAGGCATTTTCCAGAGGCCTGTAGGCCAGGTGTGACAGATGTAGGCCATCTGTAGCAAGGCAGTGCATTCTGATGATCATATGTTCGCAGGCTACCGGCAGTAGACGACCCTCAGATGGCACCAGTAAGTTGACTGTGGGTGTTACTGACAATTGCTTTCTGTTACTATTGTGCCATCACTCAAAGGGACAGTTGGATACTGCTTAAGGCTAGAAACATGGTACTGCATTTCTATGGGACTATGGAGGGTGACACATTTGTACACGTTACACATCTGCACAGACTGTGCTGATACTTGCTTAACATTTTGGTCCCATTTAGCATAGTGGCGTGCCCAATCTTTTAGACTACAAGCATAACTGTATCAACCACAGGTCAGATTGTTCTGGCATAGACATTTTTAGTTTCAGACTTCTCACCTTTCAAAGCCATACTGCCACTGCCAGTCCTGCCTGTCATATTACTGTGTAAAAGTCTGTGGGTGGGGATTTCATGGATGTCACCATGTGGGGCCTCTGCCAGGCATTTCTGTATGGTTTTTGACAGCTGATTTGCTGGATGAGGCTGGTGATGGGTATGGGACCCCCACTTTGACATCCATGCATGTGACCTATGACCCTCACAGTTATTTGACTCACCACATATACTTTACTGGTATTTGTCAACTAGGGTGGTACTGCATGGTGTGGGTAGGGCAGTACTTGGGATACACTTTTTGCTCTCCCACAGAGCTGTCAGTTGTCTGCTGATATCCCAGTTAACCACCCAATTCCCTTGCATGCTTGATCAATACCACAGATATGCTATCAGAAAATTCCACATTTATTTTGTTAGTGAGACTGGCTTACCTTGTGCCTGTGGCTGTTGTGCGGATGGTGCTTGAGGGCTGACTATGTTGGATGCATGCAATACACTGCCTATACATGGTAAGTTATAGGTGGTGTGATGTTTGGCATCCATTTTACTGCATGTGCGAGTCAGAGAGAGAGAGAGAGATCAGTCCCTGGGACCCTACAGTGTCAGTGTATGTGCTATGCATTGCCTCTTTGCCAAAGCCAGGACATACTGGGCACATCTCCTCCTGCCTACAGGGACAGGCTCAGGATGTTCCTTCTCCAAGTCACTCTGTGCCTGTGGATGCCTTGGCAATGGAGGGGGGCTGTGTGGCCCTTCCACATTTTGTTCTTGCTGCAGCTGTTTCCACAGGATCATATCGTGTAACATGGCACATACTATGAACATGTGTGCACATGTGGCTGGAGAGTACTGAAAGACTCCACCGAATATGTCAAGACAGAGGAAATGTGACTTGAGCATCCCAAACACATGCTCTATAATTATCCTGGTTTGTGTGTGTTCCTCATTATGGCATTCTTGTGTGGGTGTGTGTGCATTTCCGATGGGTGTTATCAGCCATGGCTCTAGTGCGTAGCCAGCATCCCCCATCAGCTGGCCATATACGATGTCCCCACTGGCAAACGCCCGGTACAGCTGTGACGAATGCCAGATGTGGGAGTCGTGATACCTTCCAGGGCTGCTAGCACACGCGTTCATGATAATGCCCTGGGCATTGTACATGACCTGGCAGTAGATGGAGTGGAAGCCCTTGTGGGTTATGTAGACTCTACTCTGTTCACCAGGTGGTGCTTTGATGTGGATGTGCGTGCAGTCTATGGCACCCAGTACCTCTGGGTAGTCTGCTACATGGTGGAATAGATGCATATTGTTGGCCTTCTCCTCATGGGTGCTGGGGAAGTAAATATGCTCATTGGCATGTGTTCGCATGGCATCCAGGAACTGGGGGAGTATCCTGGATGTAGATGCCTGTGAGACCCCCATGATATCCCCAGTTGATCTTTGAAAAGTACCTGTAGCTAGTATTCTTAAGGGTACACATAGGATGCATTACCTTCAGTTTGTTCTGTCTCTGAGGCAATGCCGGCACAGCTCAACAAGTTGCTGAGGTATGTCCCTGTCCACCCAGTATCGTGCTACTATTGCCAGATCATGTAGGCCCTGGTAGGTTACCCTGGGTCTGAACACTTTTCTCCTCCTCCTCAGTCTTTGTTGGTTGTCAGAATTTTCCTCTTCACCCACTTCAGCCTCTAGCACATACTTATAGATCAGAGCAACAGCAGCCCCTAACATGTTTTGATAGATTTGTCAGTTTAAAATTCTGCCGAATGTGTACACCAGTGGTGTAGATTTTGTGGGAAAAAACAGACTGAAAGGTGTCTGCTTAGTTTATACTAGTGTACTGGGCTGCTGCCTGTGTAATTGCCTGATCGTGATACATTCCACCAGCTAGCTATACTTGTTCTCCTTGACTGCCTTCCTTCTGCAGTTTTCCCTTCCCATTTCCTCCCCATTTAAGCCCTGATGTGAGCTGCACATTCCCGGTGCTCAAATGTGAACAGTTCTGCTATCCCCTGGGTTTTTTTTAATTTATTTATTTATTTTTGTTTTAGGCCTGGTGTGCACTGTGCACACCTTTTTAGCTAAAGTAAACATTTTTATGCAGAACTGGCCCTTCCTAGACATGAACACAGTCTGCATTTCATAGAATAAGGAAATACAGCCTCAGACATCCCCCCGTCTTAGCTGTGCTTAGCTAAGGGCAAACACAGGCCACTGAGCTCCAATGTGCTTACAGCAATCATGACACACCCCCTTTTCATGTTGGCTGCTCCTCCTGTCTACACCATGGTGTTGGAGCACCTACACGGTTATGTGCAGTCTGACACTTAGAAGAAATTTGTGATTCAAGATAAATCCCCTCATTTGCATACACCACTGCCTTACTCCAGAGTTACGACACTTACACTGAGCCTTTCTCCTGAGCAACCACTATTCCCTGGTATTGTTTTCATTCTGCATGCCATTGACTTTAATGTACTCACATTCTCCCCCTAAGTCTTGAATATTCTCCACCCTTTAGTTGGCTTGTCTCCACAAGTCTTGTTGTAAGATGTATTCATTTCCTAGATGTCTTCCTCACAGGTAAGGGAAAGGGACAATGCCAACATGGAGTACTGAATTATAGGAGTGTGTTGCCATGACATTGGCTATTGGAATAACTACACAGTTGCTCTGCATGCAATTAGCAACTGGGGAACACCTACAAAAGACAAGCTGCCATCTATTCAAAACACCTCTGTCATAGACAGTTAATTACTTCAAAGCTGATACAGTTTGAAGAACTAAAAAAGACTTATCTTTGAAAAATCCAGAAAACAAAAGGTACACGAAACAAGAAAGCATGTAATTGAATTCAGCAGGTGGTCTGTAATAATGGAAAATAGGTTTTTGAAAGAATATGTTTCTTAACAAGACTTGCTGTACTGATGTACTGCTGAACGTCACTGATGGTCATAGCATGTGGCTGTGTCTGTAGTGATATAGATCATAGCTCAGGCCCCTGACTTGCCCCAGGAAAGGACAGCTGACATTTAGCAACTACTGGAGTGTCTGTCAAACACCACTGACGGTGCCACTGCTAGGCTAGCTACTGGAATGTTGTACATATCCATATGTTACCTGTGCATATAACTATGAAATACATTTTGTCTTGTAACTATAACACAACTATACAGAGCATGCGCAGAGTAAAGTACTGTTGCAAAAGTGTGTGTGTGTTGAAATATATGTGATATAGTGAGTTCATACCATTTAACTGTACAGTCTTATAAGCATGTGTGCCTGATATCTGTAGTCACTTACACATAGACTTGTGTTGTGTTAGGCAAACCATTGTCAAGTCTGTTAACAATGACACCGTAACATAATAGCCTAGATATGAATGTGGGACATCCTCCAGGTAAACACTGTGATAGCAAAGCCTACTGTGCAATCAACGTATTTATCCATGTATGTAAATAAGTTGTGCATGTTTTGCTTTTGTGTAATATCAGTTTCAGTGCATACAACAGACATAAATGTTTACAGGTACTGGTTTTTGCATTGCCATGACAATGATATGGGTAGTAGAATATGCATGAGTATCAGGTTGTAATCGGAGAAGTGTGCAACTGTGTTATTACTGTCTGTCCATGCCTACCACAAACAGCTATCTGAACACCTACATACAGTGGATATCAAGAGTGTACACACCCATGTTGAAATGCCAGGTTTGTTTACTATACAAAAGTGAGACCACAGAAAATGTTGTCAAAATGTTTCCCACCTTGAATGTGACCCATAACCTGTACAATTCTATTGACAAACAAACAAATATGTTAGGGGAGAAAATATAAATACATGTGCATACACATAAACCACTACTTGGTTGATGCACCGCTTGCAGTAATCACAGCATTCTCTTTTTGGTTACACACATGCCATCGATTAACAAGACTTTGATTAACCCCAAATAATGTTCAACTGTCCTAATAGGATATATTAGACATTTACCCAGTTGCCTGCTACAGCAAAAGACATGTATGGTAGAGAGCTTACAAAGCATTGAAGGGAACACATTGTGGAAAGGTATCAGTCAGGAGAAGAGTCAAAAAGTGTCCTCAACATTGGATATACCATGGAATACAGTGCAGACAGTCATCAGACAGTGGAGAAGATATGGGACAACAGTGACACTGCAAACACATGGACGTCCATCCAAAATGGATGACATGACAAGATGACAATTGGCCATGGAGGCTGACAGGGGACCGACAACAACACTGAATGAGCCGCAGGAATGTCTGGCAAGTACTGGGTGTGCACCACAAGTGACAACAATCTTCTGTCTTCCCCATATGTCTGCCCTATGGGGTAGGGTTGCTAGATGGAAGTCTTTTCCTACACAAAAAAAGTCCAGAGCTGTACATACATTGCCAAAGAATACATCAAGTCTCCAAAAAGCATGTTAGACAATGTGTCATGGTCTGATGACACCAAGGTTGAACTTTTGGCCCACAATTCCAAGAAGTATGTTTGGCCCAACACAACACTTTGCATCACCAGAAGCACACCACCCCCTGGTGAAGCATGGTGGTGGCAGTATCATGCTGTGGGCTTGCTTTACAAAAGCTGGAACTGGGCCTCTACTCAAGTAGGAGGGAATTATGAACAGTTGCAAATACCAGCCGATTTTGTCCTCAAACTGTCAGTCATCTACTAGAAAGGTGAAGATGAAGAGGGATTTGTGTCTGTCAACATGACTATGACCCCAAGCATACATCCAAATTGACAAAAGAATGGCTTCACCAGATGGAAGTTACAGTTTGCAAATATGCCCACCAGACCTAAATCCAATAGAAACTCTGTGTATTGCCCTGAATACGGCTGTGCACAAGATATGCCCTCAAGTAATTAACATATTTGTAGTGCTGTTGCAAGGAAGACTGGGCAGCTATTACCAAGTAAAGATGTGCCATGATGATAGACTCCGATCTAAGATGACTGAATGCTGTCATTATCTCAACAGATGCTTCTAAAAAGTATCTGTTTAAGGGTGTGCACACACATGCAATCAGCTTATTGTCCTGATTTCAATTTGCATAGGTTTTCCCACAACAGACTGTTATGTTTTCATTGGCATTGTACAGGCTATAGGTCACAATACAGGTGGGAATTTTGTTGAAATGAGTTATTATGGTGTCAAGTTACAATAGCACAAAGACCAGACATTGTAACAGAGGTATGTACACTTATATATCCACTATAATTGTATGGAATCAGCAATACCTGACCTATAAAAGCCACTTCCACCAAGGTAGACTAATCCCCTTTGGTCTACAGCAGCAATACGCAAACCAGATAATAGGTTCCTATATTGCTGCACAGGGTCACATAGGGGCAGACAACAACTTGGAAGCATGTCCACCTCTATCTGAACAAGCATGTAAGGTCACAGGTGACTCCATATAAGGCTAACTGTGAGTACAAATGACACATATCCACATTGCCAAGGCCAGTCACAAGGGTGTCTCCACATATGCTGTCAGTCCCGGAGGCAACAATACAATTCACCATATACTGGTGTTAAATCACACCTCATACACACATGCCATGGCTATAGGCAACCTGCATCAAACAGGTTAGGTATGAACATCACCCCCTTGTCCCCCCATTTCTATAGGGAGATATGAACATCAACTGCACCCCTCCACTCATCAGTGGTGAGAAGGTACATATTGCCTACTGAAAGGCAAGAACAACAAGTCTCTATCGGTCCTGATAACATCCCTGTCTGCATCTTATATGAATGCGGGCAGGAGCTCACAGTTCCATCACACAGCATATTCAAATACAGCCTCAGCAACATCCACACTCTATCCACATGGAAGATGGCCACTGTCATCCCTCTACACAGAAATGACTGGTGAACAGAGGTTTATGCAATTAACTGTCCATCATTGGGGGGAAAATGACACATCAGGGCCAGGAGTGCAATGCAAGCTAATATTGTGCTGATAGATTACAAGGGTATGGTGATGTGCAATTTCTATCCATACTGTTGACAACTGTATAGAGTGCTATGATGTGTTTCACTGTTTGTGTATTCCAGGGAGGATGCATCATGTGAGGAATCCACCCTACAGTTCAGCAGAAACCTCTGAGATTGTTGAGTTTATAATACAGCACTACAATACAATGTTTGGCTGTAGTTAGGAACATCTGTGGGAGAGGACTGCCCTCAGGAATGACCTAGCCCACAGGGTAAACGATGTTGGCCTGCACAAAACAATGTATGAGCATGTCCGGCATCAAGCTACTGACTTGCTACGTATTGCCTGACAAAGGGCTGCTGCCATAGCCAGGGAAGCAACAGCCACAGGTGGGGACCCACTCATGCAGGCCCCACTGACAGCACAAGTACAGCTCCTCACAAAGCTTGGGGCATCCACCCCAAGAACACAAGATCTCCATAAATCCAGCATCGTGGATGTGGGTGACCCCAACACAATGGACGAGGAGTGTGCAGGTAAGGCCCTATTGCACATTACTAGAGTACTTTAGCATACATAACTTGTATCAGTAGAGTATCTACATGCATATGTTAGATAAGATAGTAGTTGTGGATGGGGTTTGGTAAAGCACATAAGTGCACATCTATGGTGATTGGCAGCATATTTTGTACTATTGGGGGTTATATTGTTAATGTGCAGAAATGCTGCTTTCCCTTGTACCAAGGCCACATGTTGCCAGTACCTCTCTCTCACACCTATTTATCTTCCTGTGGTCTACTGTGACAGCAGCCTGTAGCTGATAAGTATGTAATTGTTTTGTTGTGCTTTGCCAATACACACCTAGACATATCGCTTGATATCCATGTTCACTTGTAGTGGTGTTAACTGCAGTGGATCACACTGGTCACCACGGGGGCCTGTCTGAGGGCAATGTAACATTCCTGCAGCATACCTCATAACCTGTCGGTGCAAGAAATTTGGCCACAGACCAACAAACTGGGGGGACAAATGGGCTACGGTAGGGACATGTATGAAACATTAATCCTATAAAGTGGATACCACAATATACATGCCCATGTCAAGATGCCAAGTGTTTCTGATATATACAATGAGAGACCACAGTATTACATTCCACACCTTTTCCAACCTGTCATGTGACCATAACATGAACAATTAACTTGGAAAACCAAACAATATGTTAGGCCACAAAATACAGGGTATACAAACCTTACAATATGATGGTTGCATATATGTGCACACCCTCCAAATAACATATTGTGGGAGCAACTTGTGGTGTACTGACAGCATTCACTCTGCTTCTGTACACACCTGCCATTAGGTACAGCAAATGAAATGTATTTCATTAATTGGTGACATCAGTCCTCATATCATCCCAGTTATGTGCCACACAAACACATTGAGGTTGTGAGGAACAGAGCAAACATAATTGCCAGACATCTACACATTCAGCAATGATTTGTACAGTTGTGAGGTGTGGCCTACAGTAGATCCCTAATGCTATACAGGTGCACCACAATAATGTGTACATGGGTGCAGTGTGTGCTACGGGAAGGGACATCACCTGCTAACAAGATTCATGCATCACAGAGATGTAGATTGTTAGTAACAAGGTTTAAGAAAGGCTGAATTGCATGATGTTGAGGGCCATATGTCATGCATGTCAACTGTTGGGTAATGTGAGGTCTATGTAATATCTTTGTGCCATCTCACGTGTAACTGTCTGTGTGCATATCTGTGTGTGTGTGTGTGTGTGTGTGTGTGCGTGTGTGTGCGTGTGTGTGCGTGTGTGTGCGTGTGTGTGTGTGTGTGTGTGTGTGTGTGTGTGTGTGTGTGTGTGTGTGTGTGTGTGTGTGTGTATATGTGTAAGTAAACCATACTGTACAGGTATTAAATTAGATATATTGTCTTCCCCTCACAGGTGGCGATGGGAGTCATGGTCCCTCCTATGTGGAAACTGATGTTAGTGTCTCTGCAGACTCTGACAATGATGATAGGCATAGTGAGGCACAAGTGGTGTTGTCAGGGGCTGAATCTGTGCTATTGGTTGGCATCCCCTTTTTGTCCACCCCATCCTTGCACTCAGTCACAATGCCCACACATGCCCCATCATCAGTGGCCATAGATGAGAGACAGTTGGCGAGTGGTGGCATGGGACAGGAAAGTGTGTCTGTAGAGACCAGCCATAGCTGGATAACAGGCAAGGTCCCACACAAGTGGATGGAGAGGGTTACTCAGAGAAGGACTGCTGCCCGTCATGGCCCTGCTAGAAGTGCCACAGCAGGTGTCACCAGACACATATTTTGGACCATTATGGAGGCACAGGCACATATGGAATGTCACGCCAAACAGACTCTCAGGGTCCAGATGGCAAATCTTCTTGCTATGCGTGACAGCATCCGTGATTTTGCAGATGCCCACTGTTATTATGCTAAGGTTATGGATAGATGGTCGGGTGAGATGGTGGAACTCTTTGACCGTGGGATGTCTGTGTTGGAGCATGTGGTGCGAGTTGGCCATCGGCCACGTGGGCATAGGACAGCACCATGAACAACTGAAGGTCTACATGGCCATGTAACATCTCAAGCCCGCTCCCATAGTAGCAGTATCAGCATCACGAATGCAGGGGGGTGCTGTCCACACCACAACACAGCAGGCCATGGGCACGTGGTCCTGGCCATTCCCAACAGGGACATGGATCCAGCAGACATCAGTCAGCATCAGGGAGTACTACTCCATGTGGCCTTCGGCCTGGTGGTACCAGTGGAACCCCTAGCAGGTCAAATTCCCATGTCCGTGGCTGGACACAGTGAACTGTACACCCTGCCATGTATGGTCTGCAGCTGTCCAACATACACCTGTATAGGGCAGCAACATTGCAGAACTGTGTACATCCATATACCCACACAAATATCACCATCACAGCTAGGGCACATCCATACTTACAAACACCACCTCTGCAAGGCCCATGTTATACACAGACCCCAACCCACACACATGTTGTCAACCAATTGGTTCAGCCTAGGCCTCTGGCAAACCCCCATTACACCCTGTGCATATGATGACACCTGTGCCACATCCTGTCATCCATACCATCGATGCAGGGACATGATAACATGGTTCTGATGCACAGGATGAATTTAGTACAGTTTAGCAATGTAATGCTGTGTAAAGTGTTGTCAGCCAGCATGTTTAATGGTTACACGTCAAAGTGTGTAGCTGTCCAGCCATG
>NC_056732.1:1158775853-1158798353 GCF_019279795.1 Protopterus annectens | reverse complement strand
CCTCTGCCAGGCATTTCTGTATGGTTTTTGACAGCTGATTTGCTGGGTGAGGCTGGTGATGGGTATGGGACCCCCACTTTGACATCCATGCATGTGACCTATGACCCTCACATTTATTTGGCTCACTCACATATACTTTACTGGTATTTGTCAACTAGGGTGGTACTGCATGGTGTGGGTAGGGCAATACTTGGGATACACTTCTTGCTCTCCCACAGAGCTGTCAGTTGTCTGCTGCTATCCCAGTTAACCACCCAGTTCCCTTGCATGCTTGATCAATACCACAAATATGCTATCAGAAAATTCCACATTTATTTTGTTAGTGAGACTAGCTTACCTTGTGCCTGTGGCTGTTGTGAGGATGGTGCTTGAGGGCTGACTATGTTGGATGCATGCAATACACTGCCTATACATGGTAAGTTATAGGTGGTGTGATGTTTGGCATCCATTTTACTGCATGTGCAAGTCAGAGAGAGAGAGAGAGATCAGTCCCTGGGACCCTACAGTGTCAGTGTATGTGCTATGCATTGCCTCTTTGCCAAAGCCAGTTCATACTGGGCACGTCACCACCTGCCTACAGGGGCAGGCTCAGGATGTTCCTTCTCCAAGTCACTCTGTACCTGTGGATGTCTTGGCAATGGAGGGGGGCTGTGTGACCCTTCCACATTTTGTTCTTGCTGCAGCTGTTTCCACAGGATCATATTGTGTAACATGCCACATACTACGAACATGTGTGCACATGTGGCTGGAGAGTACTGAAAGACTCCACCGGATATGTCAAGACAGAGGAAATGTGACTTGAGCATCCCAGACACATGCTCTATAATGATCCTGGTTTGTGTGTGTGCCTCATTATGGCATTCTTGTGTGGGTGTGTGTGCATTTCCGATGGATGTTATCAGCCATGGCTCTAATGCATAGCCAGCATCCCCCACCAGCTGGTCATATACGATGTCCCCACTGGCAAACGCCCGGTACAGCTGTGATGAATGCCAGGGCTGCTTGCACACACGTTCATAATAATGCCCTGGGCATTGTACATGACCTGGCAGTAGATGGAGTGGAAGCCCTTGTGGTTTATGTAGACTCTGCCCTGTTCACCAGGTGGTGCTTTGATGTGGATGTGTGTGCAGTCTATGGCACCCAGTACCTCTGGGTAGTCTGCTACATGGTGGAATAGATGCATATTGCTGGCCCTCTCCTCATGGGTGCTGGGGATGTAAATATGCTCATTGGCATGTGTTCGCATGGCATCCAGGAACTGGTGAAGTATCCTGGATGTAGATGCCTGTGAGACCCCCATGATATCCCCAGTTGATCTTTGAAAAGTACCTGTAGCTAGTATTCTTAAGGGTACACATAGGACGGGTTACCTTCTGTTTGTTCTGGCTCTGAGGCAATGCCGGCACAGCTCAACAAGTTGCTGAGGTATGTCCCTGTCCACCCTGTATCGCGCTACTATTGCCAGATCATGTAGCCCCTGGTAGGTTACCCTGGGTCTGAACACTCTTCTCCTCCTCCTCAGTCTGAGATGGTTGTCAGAATTTTCCTTTTCACCCACTTTAGCCTCTAGCACATACTGATAGATCACAGAAACAGCAGCCCCTAACATGTTTTGATAGATTTGTCAGTTTAAAATTCTGCCGAATGTGTACACCAGTGGCGTAGATTTTGTGGGAAAAAACAGACTGAAAGGTGTCTGCATAGTTTATACTAGTGTGCTGGGCTGCTGCCTGTGTAATTGCCTGAGTGTGATACATTCCACCAGCTAGCTATACTTATTCTCCTTGACTGCCTTCCTTCAGCAGTTTTCCCTTCCCATTTCCTCCCCATTTAAGCCCTGATGCGAGCTGCACATTCCCGGTGCTCAAATGTGAACAGTTCTGCTATCCCCTGGGTGTTTTATTTATTTATTTATTTATTTTTTTTTTTGTTTTAGGCCTGGTGTGCCCTGTGCACACCCTTTTAGCTAAAGTAAACATTTTTATTCAGAACTGGCCCTTCCTAGACATGAACACAGTCTGCATTTCATAGAATAAGGAAATACAGCCTCAGACATCCCCCCGTCTTAGCTGTGCTTAGCTAAGGGCAAACACAGGCCACTGAGCTCCAATGTGCTTACAGCAATCATGACACACCCCCTTTTCATGTTAGCTGCTCCTCCTGTCTACACCATGGTGTTGGAGCACCTACACGGTTATGTGCAGTCTGACACTTAGAAGAAATTTGTGATTCACGATAAATCCCCTCATTTGCATACACCACTGCCTTACTCCAGAGTTACGACACTTACACTGAGCCTTTCACCTTAGCAACCACTATTCCCTGGTATTGTTTTCATTCTGCATGCCATTGACTGTAATGGCAAAATGTAGATTTCCCTCCAAATTTATTTTTCTCCCTTTATTTTTATTTTCGGCATGGTCCCATTTGCGCTCCTCTGCCCTATGCTTAAACAGCCAAGATCGGCCAAAAAAAAGTTTTATTTTGGAAATTTTAAACTATTTTTCATGCCAATGGCCATATATTTGGCCACTGGCATGCCTAATGAATGGAATACATGCTTTATTTGAAGCTGTCATGCCTCTGATTTCTTTTTTTTGCAGAAATGTATTCAGCTAGTAATTGAATACATTTCTGCAGGTTACACTATTCCTGCACATACACCTGCCTGCTTGCTGAATTGCTAATTCACCTCATTTGCATGGTTTTCACCAGCAAATGAGGCAATTAGCATAAGGCAGTGGTGCCCATGTAGGAACAGTGTAGGAGCATTCGTGCACGTCCCAGGTGCCATTTGCTGAATCGCTCGGTGGACATATTGCCTGCAGCAGCATTCCTACACTCTGTGTAGGGTTTAATGAATCCCAGAGTATATCTTTTACCTGTATTAACTGAAGTAAAAAACTTCCTTCTAATTGCATATTGGCATATAGAACAGTAATCACATAGAAAACAATTCAAGAAGTTTTTACCACTTAAATCCATAGTCATTTGGCTTCTGAAGCCCCCTTTTAAAACCCTGAAAAATGTGGGACAACAGCTTTGTTAGTTATGTAGCTAAATTGACACTGCTTAGTAGTGAATTAATCTAATGTACAATCATTATTTAGAACAGGCCAAAACACATTGACCAGTTCCTTAACTTTAAAGATGTCTTTCCCATAAGTTGTAAAAAAATGTAAGAAAGTCTTGCACTTAACTATTGGACCTGCACTGGACAGAGGTTGCAGCAAGTCAACTCTACTTCTCATAAATGTTCTATTCCTTTTATATACAAATGGCTTTTTTTTTTTTTTTGTAATGACAATATAAAAGATTTTTTTTAACATGTTTAAAAGTGTTATTTTCTACTGATATGGAAATTACAGTTGTAAATTATTTGAGTAGAAAAACAAATCCCTGGATATTTATTCATATGTTGAGGTGTAGCAAAAGGTCAAGAATACATCAGGCACTAAAGAAATCACAGCTTGTACTTTTTTCTGGTGGCAGTATGTGCCCCTCTAATTTAACAAATCTTCCTTAGTCCAAAATTTTGCAAACATGTAGAAGCAGGTCTAAAATTCTGACTATATTAAAATCACAGATGAGCTTTCATAGTTTCATATTTTAAACACAGAGTCCTACTTAGTTGAATAAATTAGTTGTCTCATCCATATGCCTAGTAAGTGTTTACATGTCTCCATATAATTACATAGTTTAATTTTCAGAGACAGCCTATTACACTATTTCACCAAAGATTGGGTAATCAGCAACATTTAGCTTTGTTTCTGGTGTCATTCAAAGAGGATCCAGTATCTGTCAGCCTGGGATAACATGGTCAACAGACCTCGATGCTTTGCCAGAGATGGTCTTCATCTCTCACACCTGGGATTTCAGTTCCTGGCTAAAGCTCTTGCCACCCCGATGGTGCCTTGTTTAGACAATGTCACAAGAACAATATTCCCAACGTAAAAATACCCTCTAAAAACAACCCCAAGGTTAAGCTGCTAAATGCTAGGAGTCTAAACCAGAAGCTGCACTCACTGGAAGCAGTCCTCACCTTGAAAGATTTTGACATTTGTGCAATCATTGAGACTTGGTTTAAGGCTGTGGAGAGAACCCTGGGTATACCAGATTACATTTCCTTCCACACGTTCAAACCATGAACTAAAGGTGTGAGAACTAAAGGAGGTGGTGTATCAATATTCATTAAGGATAAATACACTTCTAGATTGGTTAAACAGCAAAATTCCTATGAAATATTTCAGGTATAATTGACTGTAGGTAAGACCCCTCTTCAGGTCATTGCCAGCTATAGGACTCCTTCCATGAATCAGGACATCCACTCAGCCTACTTGGATCTTCTTGTGTCAATCAAGATGCAACCAAACACCCTGGTTTTTGGATGACTGTAATTACCCATCCATTGACTGGGTAACTTTTACATGTTTAACTCACTTGCCCAAAGGTTACTGTACTTTGTTAAGTCCAATGCTCTGGACCAGCTGGTTGACACACCCACAAGTGGCTCAAACATCCCGGATCTGGTGCTCACCAACATGTGGGACTGTTGCACCACCCTCAATGTGTGGCCATCCCTGGTGAGATCTAACCACAAATCAGTCTTACTAGAAGTAACTATAACACAAGACCCCCACCCCCTTAGCAACAACTAGACTGAAAAACATCTCCTCTTATGTGACAGCATAAATAGCTTCATAGTCCCTCCCCCCACAAATGGAACAGGCACCTATGCTTTGTTATACACCAATGCTTTATAACAGCACCTGTACAATTGTACTGACTCTACTGTACCTAATAGAACCAAAGCAAGATCTTCAAGAGAAAACAACCCTGCCTGGTGGATAACTGCCATATACAACAGGAGAAAGAAATTGCTGTTTAAAAGTAGGAAGGAATGGTCTCAAAACTGGAAACACTCCCTCCTCAATTTAAACAAGCAAATAAGACTCCTAGTGAAGTCCTCCAAAGCCAACTATGAAATCAAATTAGCTTCCCTAACTAAGGATAACCATAAGGCGTTCTTTAGTTACATCCATGACCTCAACGTTAAGGTCCAGATTTGTGGTGAACTTGTAGTTATTGGTACTACATATACAGAACCTGTGGATATAGCAATCTGGCTGGCTGACAGGTTACTCCCCTGTCCCCACAACATAAAGCCCCAAATCATCACTAACCCTGTCCCACACCTAGTATCTCCAAGGAGCAGGTCTTAAATGTCTTCTCCAAGGCCATAAACACAGCCTCTATGGGACCAGACAGCATCCCTGGCTGTGTTCTACATGTGTTAAAACAGGAATTAGCATTACTATTGGGCACACTTTTCAATCACAGCCTAAGCACTGACTTTGTCCCAGCAGAACTAAAAACAACTTCTGTCATCCCTTTGCACAAAGGGGGTGCATACATGGACCATGGGAAATATAGACCCATTAGCCTGACCAGTCATATCTGCGAGGCCATGGAATGAATCTTCATTGACCTTATTAACAAAGATATACGAAATCTCCAAATTCTCAACCCCACCCAGTTTGGCTTTGTCAAGGGGAAATAGTGTTTGTTAAACCTGGTGGACTTCTTCAAGACAATCACCAAAGCCCTAGACAAGGGCTAGTTTGTGCATATGGCCTAGCTAGACTTAGCCAAGGCCTTTGGCACAATCTCTCACTCAGGCATCATTGAAAACCTCACCCAGCTGGGTATTAATCCATATACTGTCAGGTGGATTGCAAAGTGGCTCACAGATAGAACTCATATGGTCAAAATAGAGGATTCCACTTCCTCCAGGAGACCCATAACCAGTGGTGTTCCACAAGAACTGGTTCTGGGAACCCTGCTGTTCAGAGTCTACTTCACTGAAATGCAGGCTAAAACTAAGAGACTATGGCTGACATCGTTTGCTAATGAACACGAACTGTGAGTGATCACTGAAATCCCTTTCGATGTCAACATCCTGTAAGAAGGTCTTACACAGATTAATGACTGGTGCCAAAGTCATGGTCTTAAACTTAATGCAAAAAATGCATTATCATACCCTTTGGCAAGGGTGATGTTCCTGTAAACTACCACATCAATAGCAATACCCTAACCACACAGTCAGTGGTGAGAGATCTGGACACACAGGTCAGCAGCACTTTAACTTTGATCACCATGTCTCAATAGTGGTAAGAAGGGCATTTTACATTGCTTATCTCATAAGTAAGGGCATTGCCTCCAGACATAAAGAGGTTAGAACCCCCCTGTACTCTTCTCTCATCAGGCCAATAATAGAGTGCAGCGCTCCCTTTGGTATGTTCCTTTCTAAACACCTGCAGGAACTGGAGAGACCACAAATGTATCTTACAAAGAAAATTAAGGGTCTTCAAGATCTCTTTTTTGACACCTCGGTTTTCATTTTGGAGAAAAACTTTTTTGGAATGGTTAGATTAATAGCATTTAACTAGTATAAAATTATTGGTAGAATACTAATTTTTATGGTGGCAGCTCTGGATAAGAGGGAAAATTTTATATTCTTCCACCTGGAGATATCTTGTTCAATAATGGTCCACATTTTTTGTATTTCTTTCAGCAGTTTTTTATGTGTATGTTCAAATTTGATTCCTAGATACTTTAGCGAGTAGTTAACTTTAGATGTGTTTTCTGGGAAATAAAATTCTTTATGACCAAGAGGGTTTATAGGGAAAATAGAGGATTTAGTTGGGTTGATTTTGTAGTTTGTTACTTTTGTAAATTCTTCAATGGATGTCACAAATTTATGTAAATCAGTATTTGGGAGTTCAAAGTAAATATTTAGATCATCAGCAAAAGCTATAAATTTTAATTTAGTACTTTGGATTACTGATATATGATGAAAAGTTTTTTGGGTTATAAAAAGCAATTAAGGTTCTATGTATAGGTTGAAGAGATAAGGGAAGAGGGGGCAACACTGTCTAGTTTCATTAATGATTATTGGTTTTGATTTTTTTTATTTATATGAAGTATTGTAGGTGCATTATTATAAATGACTTTTATAAAATTAATAAATTCCTGATGTATATTAAACCGTTGGATAATTTTAAAGATAAAGCCTAAGTTGACCTTATTGAAGGCTTTACTTGCATCTAAAGATAAAGCAGATATTGGATATCTTTTTTTTTGCCAAGAGTTGGATTATTGTACTTAAAGTAGGTGTACTGTCTCAGAACTGTCTTTGTTTAATAAAACCTAATTGCTCAGGAGATATTGTAGATGGTAGCATGTATTGAATTTTGTTTGCTAATATTGAAGTTAGCATATTAATGTCTATATTAATAAGAGCAATAGGTCTGTAGTTATAAGGGTTAGTTTTATCTGAGTTAGCCATAGGGATGAGAATAGTTTCAGAATTGTTAATATACAGGTCTGAAATACCATAAGTGATGATATAATTATAAACTCTTAGCAAGATGGTTGATATTTTCAAGACATTTTTATAGACTTCAGTTGTAAAGCCATCAGAACCAGGAGCTTTACTTATTTTTAATTTGTCAATTGCTAATGTAATGTCTTCCAATGTAAGGGGCGCCTTGACAAAATTATTTTGTTTTTCATTTAGAAATGGAAATTTACATTTTTGATAAATTCCTCATATTGTTCTGGGTGAATTTGTTTTAACAAGCTGTATAGGTCTTTATAAATTTCTTCAAAAGATTCAATAATATCATTGTGTGTGTGCAATGTTTTGCCTCTATAATTTATTTCTGTTATTATGGCTCTATTTTAGCATTGATTAATCTTGCTAATATTTTTTAAAGTGTTTGGGCCCATGCTGCACATTTATAAAGTAGTTCTAATTCTGCAATGGAATATTTCTGTGATTGGAAGGAGTAAAGTTGTTTTTGCAGGTTACTTCTAAGTATCTTCATATTCAGTGGTGTACTTACTTTGAAGTTTTTTTTTCCACTTCTTTTATTTGTTTTTCAGTTTAAGTTTCTTATCTTTGTTTTGTTTTTTATAAAGCAATGCTTTTTGTATTAGGATACCTTTAATTACTCCTTTCATTGCAGCCAATTGTATGTCATAGGGTATGTTACTATTAGAGATATAATTTTCTAACTGAGTGAGAATGTTTGCAATTTCTTGTATAACTTTCTTTTTTTTAATTAAATTTGCATTAAGGGTCCAGTTTGAGTAATTATGATATATGTGCTTTGGCTTAGACCTGTTAATTTCAATTGAGATTTTTGAGTGGTCAGAGATAGATCTAGGCTCTACTTTATATGTAATCCCATGAATTGATAAGTATGCAGACACCAAGAAAAAGTAAATTCTTGACCATAATTTATAACATGTGGAGAAATATGTATTCTTTTTTATTGATTTATCATCTTGATTTAGAATATAGGGGTCTATTAAGTTGAAGTTATTTATCAACTTTTCTAAAGCTAAAGTAATTTGAGATAATTGTCTATTATTTCTGTGTGACCTGTCCTTGGTTGGGTTAATTAATGGATTCCAATCTCCTCCCAGGATAAAGTAGTTGTTAAGGAATTGCATTAGTAGATTATAAACTTCATATATAAAATTCTGTTGTTTCACACAGGGGCTGTAGATATTTAAGAAAAGTATGGGTTTTGGTATACGGAGATGAGAGCTGATGAAATAACACCATCTTTGATTTACATCTGAATTGTGATTCATAATTTTACCTTGAAAGGATTTTTTTTTATTATAATTGCTGTTCCTTTTGAGACTGTATTGTTCCCAGCTGCTACAGTTTGTTTTATCCAAATTTTAGCTCTGTCTTAATCCCATTGTTCATTATTCATACGGGCTTCCTGCAGAAAATTAACATTGGATTTAGCTTGAAATATTAAGTGCATAACTACGTTTTTCTTTTTCTTTTTTTTTTTTTATCTTGAAGGCCATTAATGTTCTACAAATCAATTATTATCATTTCCCTTTACTAGTTGTTCCTGTATGTTCATTTTACACTTTGGTGAATTTTATTTTTATATTGAGTAAATAGAGTAGTATCAAATATAGGTTCATAGGTTCATAGGCTCATACTAGGCTATCTGCCCTAGGGCATTTATAAGCCTAGCCAGAGGTGTGTGGCTTTCACCACCCCTTAGGTTGAAGAATACTATACCCATTAGTTTGCCGTGCCTCTGTCCAGCAGTGATACAGAGATGATCCCCGGGGTAAACCTACGATCTCCCATCCACTGGTCAAGATTCCTCTTGAACAGAGCCAGCAAGGTGCTCTGTCTCACATGGACCAGGATTCTGTTCCACAGCATAGGGAGTCTCTGGGTGATGAATCTGTCCCTCCAGCAAGTCCTATTTATATCCGTGTTGAGGTTTAAGTCTCTTGCTCTTTTGGCTCTGGTGGATTTGGATTTTTTGAGGTGGAGCATGTCCATTAATTCCAGGTTGGACATGGCCTTCTATGTCAGGCACAGGTCACCTCTGAGCAGACGGTATGCGACTGAATAGAGCTGGAGTTTCTTCAGTCGGGCAGCATATGGCATATTTTTGAGCCCCTTTATCCTTTTGGTGAGGAACTTTTGGGGTCTTTCCAATTGCTGCAGGTGTTGGGTAAGATACATTCCGAATCGGGCATTGTACTCAATCATTGGTCTGATAAATGAAGAGTACATTTGTTTATCATTGTGACATCTATCTCACCCAGAACTACCCCAGTGCCTATCCACTTATATCCCTGGTCTGAAAGAGTAAAATAAGAAACTTTGTTAAGTGATTTATACAAGTTTCTATTTGGAAAACATTTAAAATACAACAGAAAACTATAGTATAGCATAATTTTGTTATCCCAAGGAACAACAGCCTTTAAACAACACACACATTTATTTTTAAACATTCCTATAGATTAATATTTGAACTGTATTCAATCTAACCATTTGATTGTTTGTCTTTTGAGTTTTCTTTGCTCATTTATTTACTATTTCACATTCAAATAAATGTTTATAAAATGTTACCAGTTTAGAAGTACAAGCAATCTAACTATAAAACATTTACAAAAAAACTTGTATGAATTATTATTCAAATTTATGACATTTTGTATTTAATATTTTCTAAGGAGAAAAGAGAATCTGACAAATATCATTTAAATAATAATGACCTTGCTTTCTTAATAGAAATTGACAGATTATCATTTATAATTCAAGACATACTATAAATTACCCAGTCACTTTTCTTATTAGTCTGGATTCAATAAATAAATTGTTAGATAAAAGATACATAAAAAATAGTAATTATAACATTTTGTACAAATGAGGAATGAGTAGGATACTGTCAGCAATTACATTTGTACATGAGGATTGCCCTCATATCAAGTAAGTTGACAGATATACACTAAAGAGTTAACAAATAAAACAAAAACAATTTATTAGTCATCAAGTGTAATATTAAGACTAATTTTTACAGGGCTGCAAATAAAACTTTGTTAGTAAGGTCTGTAGATTAATTGATATTCTCTATAAATATATGATTAATTGATATTCTCTATAAATATCTGAACACTTAGGAGCCAATAGGTTTGTGTTGCTTATTAGAATCTAAGAGATTTCTAGTAAGAGATTTTGCTGATAACTACACAGCTGGGCATAAATCAAACAATGTCAATAATATGTATACATTTGTATTAGTTTTATCTTTGAAGAAGGGAAGAATAGACAACTTACCTATTTACGAGTGTTGCATTATCCATACAAGAGGAGAAGATAATTTCCAACAACAGTTTCATTGCGTTGTCTTTTACCTTAATAGGTGCACAAATATTAGCCTTTGCAAAGTTACAATATATCGTCATGTTATAATTCTTTCTCAGGTTTTATGATCTCTATATTAGTTTAAGAGCTGTGTCTTATATGCTGCTGATGATAATTGCAATGATCAGCTACCCCTTCAATACACACCTTTATTGGAGGGAATTGTTCCCTGTATATCAGCAGATTTGTCATATTGTATTGTACTCTTACCACTCAGTCAGGTAAGACAATAAGTATTAGAAATAATGGAGATAAAAGCATCATGAAATCAAGACCTCAGCAGTGCAGCACTCACAAGCCTGTATCTTAGAGGTTGGCAATGGCATAGTGAGATAATAAGACCTGCATTCGCCAAACAAAATGATTAATTCATCCAAACGGCATTATAAGATCTCATCTTAAACTGAAATGACGCAAAATTAAACTAAGCACGTGACCAGCTGAAAGATCGCAAGTCTTATGTGTGACTTTCTAAGATAAGAAAGTTGGCTAAGTGGGGTACATGTTGTAGCATTTGCTCTTAATACTTTGAATGCTCTTTTGCACATGGACAGTAACTGCAGAAGTTCTCTCATACTCATTGTATGACCCATTAGATAATTTATATATGAAAATAAAATTCTGCATACCAAAGTTTGGTCTTAAACCACTTTGAATTATACTCTGTTTCCATAAGGTTTGTCACTCACACTAGTGCAAGTAGTTCTGCCTTTTGAAACAGGATTGTATGTATTATTTCTGCTCAGCATGTGGGCCAAAATATTTAGGAAACTAGAACATAAAGATAATTGTCATCTATTCAAAATGCAGAGCAAAACAGCGGACTGTCTGCAGTGATTCTTACTTATTTCCAATTCCAATGGCTTGAAAATTTGCACAGGTTATTCATTCATTAATGTCTTAGGATGGTCATATTTAGGTCCATTACTTAGATCCATTGTGCAGGCAACAGCAGGAAATGGAAATTGTGTTCCGTTTAACACATCGTACGTACAACTGAATGCATGTAAGAAAGTACTACAGGCCCCATTGACTTATATATTTCATGCAACCTCTGGGGGTCACTTAGACCTTTACAACAAAGAGGAATTTTAAGTAATTCCATATTTTATTTACTGGCTGAGATTAGCAAATAAAAATTTAAGATGGTTGATTCAGTTAGAGAGTTAAAGATGGGTGGAAAAATTAACATCTCTTTCATTTGTCTAGCATTTCATTAACGGCTTTTAAAAATGCAGATTTGACTTCTTCCAGTGAGCTCAATTGGTACCTGTTATCCTTATGTTGAAAATCCAGGAAATTGCGAATACGAAAACGCTGACACATAATGAGCAAACTACCAGAAGAGCAAACCACCAGGACAAAACATCGAATGGATTTGTTCAGCCAGCAGGGCAATTCTGGGGATAAGGGTATAGTGCGATCTTGGAGTTGGTATACTTAAGTAGGGGGGATGGGGTGCAGGGGGGCTTGCCCACCTGCAAAATTGTGTTTTGTTACTGTTTTTTGTAGTTGGTTTAGGTATACTTACATGGTGCTGTTGGTTAGAAAAATCCGTTAGATGTTGTGATTTTCACTGATTAGGTGGTTCGCTCATCTGGCAGTTCGGTCTTTCTGTGTCGACGTTTTCGTATTCGCGGTTTCCGTCTTTCACGATTATGATACAGATCCGAAAATCCAGTAAGGCAGGATATTTCATCTGAAATCTCAATTTCTTATTAATTAGGTATGCTCAGTAAAGAGACAGTAATTGTCTTTGTTGTTTAATTTGAAGTGAAAGGTATGTGGCTATAGTTATTTTATGGCTCCTTCAAAGAATAAATATTTTTAATTTAGTTGCTGAAATAGTAGTTTTAACTTGAGAAGAATTTAGAATTCTGAAGTCTATTTGTCTGGGTATTTCAGTAGTTTGTGCTTTGCGAATTGAGCGGTGAACTCTTTCAGTGGTAGTTCCTTGTATTAAGTCTTTGTTATCAAGCAAAACCTCAGTGATTTATTTTATAATAGTAGGTAATTGAGCTTGTTCAAACTTTTCAGGAACACCTTTGACCAGAGCATTATTTCCTATACTTCTGGCCTCAAGGTCAATTAGCTTTTGTTGAATTTCTTTTACGGAAGTCATATTAGCATTTATGTTTTTTTGAAGCTCATCAATTTTTAGTTCATTATTTAGCACCTTTGCCTAATTTCATTCCAGTCTCTCATAATTTGTTCCAAGCTGTTTCCAAATTATGTTAGTTTTGTTGAGAAGTTTAGTATTTCAGATTGCAAAGATTGTTTGAAGTGCTGACTTCAATTCATCTAGGCCATAATGTTGTTCCAGTTTAGTTTTCTGGGATGACTTTTGAGCTTCTTTTTGTGGTTTTAAGTGTCCTTTGCATTTTGCTAGTGACTTCTTTTTCTGGAGAGGCAATTTGGGATAGTCTTGTTTTAAGATGTTTGTGCTTCCATACTAAAACCATCAACGGCACTAAACACAATAAAAAACAAATAAAATAACCACACCAATGGTAAAACAGAGCCTCAGTTTATTGACAGAGTTGACTCTGATGATGCCCATTTGAGTGTAAGGTGAAAGTGCTTAGTCACTTAATTTATATTTATTTTTATATCAATAAATTGAGGCTCGGTTTTACCACTGGTGTGGTTATTTTATTTGTTTTATATTATGTGCTTCCATCCGCTCTGTTTCATTTGACATTTAGTTTGTATATTTTCCTTTTTCCTTTAGCTTTTATCGCTATGGAAGCACAGGCTCAGCTGCACATGGCAGGGATCAGAGGTAAGGTAAAATTGGATTACTTAACTAATTTAAGAAGTATTGAAAAAACAGGGTTTGCCGATCAACTAACATTGAAGTTTTAATGGATGATTATTATTTACCAATTTTATTTAGTGATGTTTTTTTTTTTTTTTTTGGTTAGATAGTTAAATTGATGAGAGGAGCTTCCAGGAATGCATGTTTACTGACTGGTGACCATCTTGGAGCCCCTAGCAGTGAATGTTTTTAATGACATAACTAAATGATGAATTTTATTAGTGGAGGTTGACTGAATAATATATAAAGAATTGTATTTAAATGTAGACAGATTTCATGATCTGCAGCTTCTGTGAAGGCCATGTGCCAAAGATGTGAGATTCTTACAGAATAAAATATGTTGCATAACTATATTACATTTTTTTTGTGTCTTAAAATTTGGTTGACAGAAGCAGTCATAGTCTGATTGTGGCTAAAGAAATATGCTATCTGTCACCAGTGTATACAGAGTGGCATTCCTGATGCTGACAGATTTCAGCACTGCCTTACTGCTGAACATCCTGCAGTGACAACACCTGACTCATCCTTTACTTCTAGTGGCTGGTCCTCAATCTCACACAAACTTTAACGTAGAGAGACATCCCTTCTTTCTCTTCTGTATGTCAGGCAATATTTCCATTATATTTTAAGCCTCATGGCATTCTTCCCAGTACTGTTACCTGACTCATATACTTACTGATGTAAATTATACAATTATTATTATTACAATTATATAATATGTACTTGGCCTGTGGGATGTGTGTGAGTGTTTGGAGGCATGTTTTAGAAGTCATTCTGCAGACACACAATCATGTATAATGTTTTGACAGGTATGCTTTACCTTTACTCTTGAAAGTACTGAACATTGTTAATCTTACTTATTGTCTGAGCCAACTAAATATAGGTGTGTTGACCCCTTCCCTGTGCTCCAAACATATAGCATTTTTTTTTGAAACTGCTGTTTTTTGAAATGAAAGCAAAAGCATTATTTAATGAATGAATGATATGAAACAGTGTAAGCAGCTGCACTCCAATACTGCATGACATTTGTGTTAATATAATTACATCATCTTTTCACTTATGCTGTCACAACTGAGCATTTTATGTATTTGAATAACTAGTTTTTGTAAATTGTCTACTTTGAAACCTCTTAATTTGGTTTAGATTTGAAAATTGCTCTGGGCTAATGAGTAGATATCCTCATATATTAATATGGTTATAGTAATGTCCCATTACCTGGCCATTAGCTGATGTATGGAGGGAGTTCTATAGCTTGCATGTTATTCATAATGTCTGTGATATAATGACCTTGCAATATTAGCATCCATGGAATTTAGTCACACTGCTTGTGGTTAAAGTTAATATATTATTACACTATACATGAAATGTAAAATCTAAATGCAAAGGATAAACCTTTATGCATGAAGATGTATTTTTTATGCTAGTGATGTTTATAATACTGTGAAAAAGCTGCCATGAAAAACATTATTTGGGAGGCTACCAATTTTTATTCATTTTATAACAGAATAACTGGTATTATTGCCTCCATTTGCAAAATCCATTTTAGGTAATCTCGTGCCTTTGTTTATCTTGACCTTTATTGTTTGAAGTTATGCTGAAAGGACTTTCTGGTTAATAGATTTTTTTTGCAGAAGTACCATAGTAACTACGACAGCTTAAGAAAAAAATAATAATATTAATTACTTATATGTAAAGTACAAAGTAATATGGTGGAGACAGAGTTAAAACCATTTAACAACAGAAATTTCATGATAAAAGAGAAGGGTTGATTAAATCTGAGATAACATTAAGTACTGTTCAAAAGGCAATTGATAGCAGCAGCATATCTAGAAACAAATATAAGTCTTCAATGTGGTGGTCAATAAATAATTTCTAGGTGTCTAACCTTATGATTGAGTCTAGTTTGAGCAGTCCTGACTTTTTGTTCTTTATGGTGGTACGGCCATCAGAGTATTATTTTCAGTAACTGGGTCACTTCTTTTTAAACATTGCAAATTAAAGTAAAATATGGTTAGGAATATAAACTAAAAGAAAAATAAATAAATATAAACAATTATGTCAGATAAAGGATTTGTCATGTGCTGTGTCTACAGATGTACTGGAGCGCAAATCATGGTTTATATTTACAGACATGAAAGGAATACAAAAGAAACTTCTTACAGAAATGAAATGTGAGTATTGCAAGCAACACCAACAAGAGTTTAAATATACTGGTATGAAGGATATCAAAATATTCATTGCAAATCAGTACCTTGTCGACTTTTTTAAATTTTGTGTACCCATTCAGTACAGAAAGAGAACTCATAGGACATTACTGATTCTCTGTAATCTGATATTATGGTTTCCAACATAAAGAACAGCAAAAGGTAAAATAACTTTTATCCACTCGGTCTTCTTATAGTGTTAATATAATAAGTAGTTCTGGCAGCATAATATACTAATTAAGCAAGATAAGTTGATTGTAATATCACATGTAGTGTATACCTACAATACCAGGTAGTAAAAAAAAAAAAAAAAGAGAGAGAGAGAAAGGGCAGCATGCTGACAATCTTTGCAGCATTAACCACACTGCTGAAACTCCATCCAAGACGCACACCCCAAATGAATATGGATGAAGAAGATGCAGACAGCTTGCTCTCCACAGCAAGCAAGCAATGAACACTGCTCTAACATAGTGCAGATATGTCACATCCACAGTTAATGTGATTCTATAACACTCTATGCTAACACGTTTGCCATGGTCCTAATAAAACACAAGCACCCAAAGACATTTAACGACCTTTATTGTAATGGAAATGAATAACAAACATCAAACTTTATTGAGGCACACAGAATCCAACATTGCAACAAATAGTATAGTAAACATAAGGGCAGTGCATCCGCTCACCCTGGATAAGCAGCATCCCCCACTTGCTCACTTATCCCAGTAATCCTAAGGGCAGCGTCCCCGCTCACCTTAATATCATCATCAATTCCAATTTCCATTCCAAGTCATAGTAACACCAAAATGTGCTTACTAATACCAATTTCCCCTACAAAAAACCCTTAAGACCCACCTCTAAGCCTTACCTCACTTCCACCCTCAGATCCCACCTTAATTAACATTTTCCTACCTGCTCCCTGCCCACACAGGCCCAACCTACAAACCACCCTACTTACAGCACCCCCCCCACTTTATCCATCCAAGGTCATCCTGTGACAAATTCGACTGTTCCAAACTTCACATATTCCCACTGCTAGGCATCTATCAAGATCAGGCTACTCCATAAAATACCAGTCAAAGAACAGCCACATGCAAGGGATCAAGCAGTAAAGGTAGAATTCTCACCATCCATAGTAAAGGATTGGCATGTGGGGCCACTAGTCCACCAGCAATTTGTTCTATTTTTTACTAAATGGATACCACAATCCTTTCCCACAGGAGTTTGGGAATGGCTGACATGACACCCACCAGCTCATGTGCATGCTTTCAGCCTCCCTAATCTTTGGTGAAAGGCTGTCTGTAATAAAGCTGTACATGGCTATAGTACTGGGTACTGCAGGGAGTCTGGTTTCCACCTTCTGACACCACGCATTGAGTTCAGCATGCTTCTCCCATAATGCAGCCTTGTACATTTGGCAGTCCTCAACAATATACAAGGCTGAATTCAACTGACATACCAAGCCTGTTTCACCTTTTAGAATTGGGCGAAGGGCTCTGGCAGTACTCATTAACATATTTTGAATGTAGATTAGCGGATCCTTGGTTTTGGACAAAAAAAAGTTTTCTGAGATGCATCTAATCAGGTCCATGTTTCACTGAAGCATAATATGTTACTCCATAACCAAACACATAAGCCCCTTTGGAATCCAACACTGAGGGTAGCACCTTATCCCAAATGTTGGAATTGTGCCCAGTGCCGTAATTAGTCAAATAAATTAACACAGGAGAACACACAGTGTATGTAATGCAAATACATTAATACAGAATAACATAGTACATATAATTCAAATCCATTAATTCAGGGTAATATAGTATGTATCACTTTCATCCATTAACCCAAGATAACAGTATGCACTTTCTGTTGAGGCCACATTCAAGAGTTATCAGGTAGTTGCAGCAGCTTAACAAGTATAGCACTTGCCTTTGATGATGGAAAATCAGATCTTTGTGATTTCCCATGTACTGGAATTAATTTTTAATTACTGATAATACAGCATAAAAAGGTGCTGCAAGCCTGAGAGTGCCATGCATTGAATGAGATGTTAAACCAAGATCCCATCTGCCTGAAGTGGATGGAAAAGATCTCATGGCACTTATTAAAAAGACTAGGAGAAATCCCCCATTGCACTTGCCAAATTTACTCTATTCTGTGTAAATACTACCTTGGTTTTTCCCTGAAAAGAGGTAGGTGGCATAGTGGGAATAACTCCAGCAATGATGATGAATAGATAGGTTCTATATTATATTACAAAAAATCAATATGTCGAACGCTCACATGAGTGTAAATGCAGAAATTTGAAATCGCTATTGTGCGGGGCTGCACCACCCACATCCCCTGCTAAATATATATTCCAACTCCGAGATCGCACTACAGTGACAAAAGGACAAATATTCCAATCCTCACTGTACTGCGATCCAAAAAAATAAACATCAGCTTCCTGCATTTACGGTCATGTGAGCGTTCGACATTTTGACTTTTTGTCGATCTAAAGTAGACCCAATAGATATGTAGATAGATACATAGGTAGATAGACAGACAGACAGATAAACAGATTTAAAAAAACATACTTCACAGAACCATTGGTGTTGCAAAAACATCTTTGTTTGCTTCTTTTGTTCTTGAGAGCATTCAAAAATAATTGAAGGATTTCTTTTCTTGAGAAGGAATACCCTCTGTCTCAGTTTTATATCGCATTTTGTTTTGATATTGCATTGCAAAATGAATAATGCTGTGTACCTATGGTGGCAGTGTTTCATTTGAAACTTTACTTATATAGTTTATAGCAAATGCTTTTAATTGCAAAGTAAATCAAATGACCGTGCATTGAAACTCCAAATGTCATGTTTTTTTTTTACTTGTCAAAAAGGTGTTTTTGCAATAACAACTTAAATAACTGTAACACTTAGCATTCAGAGTTCTTATATTAGACCATTAAAACAATTTACTGAGTCTCCCAGCCAGAACACATGTATATGCTTCTTCTGAAGTTAGCAGGCCAACAGTGACTTGTGTAATGTTAGTATGGGGAGTGTGAGAACTTCTGCTGGGAATATTGCAGTCCCCCATAATATTGCTGAATGTCCAGACTTTTATCACTTTCTAAAAGCCATCTTTAATATGCATTCATAGTTGTATGCCTTTTTCTTGTCATTTTATTTGGCTTTGTCCAGAGTTCTTTGTGCTAAGAAGTTGAGTTGAGGGGGAGAGGAGATGTAAGAATGTTGCAGAGTGTCCAGATCTGTATATATTTTCAAAAGCAACATTGAAAATGTGTCACTGTTTTCATGCCTCTGTCATGGAATTACTTTTGGCATTGTCCAGAATTCTTGTACTAACAGATTGAGAGGTATGGATGGAAGGGTTCTGAGAATATTGCCAAATGTCCATATTAGTAAGTAATGTCTTTCGGCTTTTCCCGGTTAGGGGTCGACACAGCGGAACACCAGTCCGCTAATGATTGGCAGTGGATTTTTACAGTGCCGAATTGCCAGCCCGACGCCAAACCTTCAAAGAAGGCACACCCATTCACGCAAGCACCTACCTGCATGTCTTTAACATCACTCAACTGTGGGGAGGACAGGTAGACTCCACACAGAAGGTGTTCCAGCTGAGAATCGAACGGGAGAACCTCTTGCTGTGAGGGGACAACGCTAACTGCTGCACCACCGCAAAAACTATTTAAAACGTGTTTCTGATTTTATGCCTTTGTCCAGATGTTACTTTTAACATTGCCAGATTTCTTGTGTTAAGAAGTTGAGAGATGGTGGGGAGAAGGATATGAGAATACTGATGACTGTCCAGAGTTTTATCAGTTTGTAAAAACTGTGTCTAAAATATGTCCATGGTTTTATGCCTATGTCTTTCATTTATATTTGGCTTTATCTAGAGTTCTCATGCTAAGAAACTGAAAGTGGGGGAGATGTGAGAATGCTGCAGAATATCCAGATTTTTATATATTTTCAGAAGCAATATTGAAAGTGTGTCCCTGATTTTACACCTTTGTCCTGGCATTATTCTGGAATTATCCAAACCTCTTGTTCTAAGAGGTTTAGAGATGGGGAGGGGGGACTCTGTGTGTGCTGCAGAATATTTATTTTTGCCTGGTATTTCTTGTTCAACCTTCATAACAATTATAGTATTGAAAAACATTGAGGACTGAACTTACTAAATAACACTTATACATTTCAGACTTCATGTCCTTCACAAAACTTGTGCTAATGAAAAAGTTATTCAAGCATCCTTGTATCTGTATAAGAGAAATGTTTAAAACCTTTGTTTGGTTGTACATTTTTGTCCAGTATTCATGTCCTAAGAGGTTGCAGTACCTGTGAGAATGTTTAAAATGTATAGAATGTCTAGAGGTTTGCAGAACATTTTTGTTCTTTTCATCATGAATATGGTTTTCTAGCAAAGCTTTTGATTTTAATACACCCTGTCCTTCACAAAATGCATACCACTGCACATCTGTCATGACTAAAATCACTATTGCATTATTCCTGACATCTGACATTCAGATGAAGTATCAAAGCTTCATCTTCCCTATGTTATAAGTCTGACACATGACCTCAGCTCATATGCATTGGGGTATAAAGACGGAAGTACGAGAGTGGTTCCTCAGACTATCTCACTGCCATCCCAAATTCAGGTCATGTATCCATTACACTGTTCATTGTTTGATCATTGGTTTCTCTGCTTTATTTGTCTAAATGCCATCTCTTCATACTCTTCAAAATTTCATCCTCCCACAGGCTTTCTTAGTGTCATTAGATCTCAAGACTCCTACCCACATTTTCCCATTCCTATCTCTTACAGCAGATTCCTCAGGTTTTTCCTCCGGCTCTTTGCATTTTCAGTTTTCTGCTCTGGCTTTTAGTCATTCCACAGACCCAAGAGTGTTGACAAAGTGCCTAGTGCCTGTAGTAGCTTTAAGTCACACTCAGTGGATTCAAAGTTCCCTGTATTTTAGAGAACATTTTGATCCAGGCTCATTCCTCAGACACTCTTTGTTAGCATCTTCAATTCATCCTCCCTCTTCTGACAGATCTGTGTTTAACTACAAACTATTAGAAATCACACATGTTCCCTACACATGACCTGGTGTTTCTGAGATCAGATTGCACACAAAGAAAATGTATGGCTTCTGCCTCAGGAGAAGGTTCTCACCTTGTCCAGTTACTTCCAGGAATTCTCCTCGGCAACCCATTGTGCTTTAAGGGAGGTGATAAGGACTTTGTGATTCATGGCAACCACTATCTCTATGCTCCCTCTGATTAGACTTCACATGAGGAAAATTAATTGCACCTGAAGTCTGTGTATCACAAAACTGTCACCCATTGGACACCCTGATTCCCCTCCTTCCTTGTTTAAAGAAGGAGCTTATGTGGTGGAAGGGACAGGTCATACTCAACCTAGGATACCTTTCAGTCCTCCTCCGCCTCTTCAGCAGATCTACATGGATGCCTCAGAAAAGGGGTGCAAGTATACACAGTCAAGACACCAGGCAAACTACGAGTATACAAAGTCAATACTGCAGTCATATGGTACATAAACCAACAGGAAAACACCAGGTCTTACCATCTTTGCAAGCCATCACATGTGGCTTGGAATGTGCAACACAAATAAAAATCATACTCACAGCCACATACAACCCCTCTCAAGACAGTGTGCTAGCAGACTGCTTAATTCACTCTATGGAGGACCCCATGCATAGACCTTTAACAGAGAGGTCTTCCACAACATGACACTTCAGAGGAGCACTTCTCAAATAGATTTCATTGATTAAGCAAGCAACCAGGAACTCTTGCTTACAGCCTGGAGGACAGGTGCCTTTTCTTTCCAGTGGACAAGGAAGTTCCTCTATGCCTTCACTACTCTGTTTTTCTGTCTAAGAATTCTTCTTGAAGCACAAAAGGAGAGACCCAAACTGCTTTTACTTCCTTATTGTGTACTATGCAGGATTTATCTATGAAACATGGTAAGATGGGCAAGAAACTAGATTAATTTAAAGAGAAATATGCAAAACAAATGGAGCAGTTACAAGAAATAGTAATGCAACATAAAATTCAGATTGCTGGCATGGAAGAGACATTAAACAACATTAAATTAACATTCTGGTAATATCTGAACTATTTTGCATATAACAAAACTTCTTAAAGAAAAACAAACAATAATATAAAATTCAAAAGAGCAAAATAACATATTATTTATCTTTACCATGATATATGTTGTTATAATACTTTACAAACAGAAAAGAAAGAGATCAAAGAGAATGAGAAGTTTTCTATGTAACACATCACACTGCATATTCTTCTACATAGTGCTGATATAATAAGTTATTAATACACATAAAAAAAGAAGTTAAATGATATTTAATTTTTTTATCATATTTATTTTTTAACATACTGAATTAACACAGAAATCTTAAAATTGTCTAATCTCTTTAAAAATGTTGACAGCCTGTTTTACCAGTGCTTCACTATAACTGCTTCATGGTTTGAAATGTCTTGGCTACTGACATATATTTAAAATGTAAGAGGGGGCTGTTTTTTATGTGTGGAGTTAAAAAGATTTTAAAGAACTTGTTTTATGGCTGTAAACTCTTTAACTGTTCAGACTTTGTTTGGGCTACTTAGACAGCCATATAGAGACAGGAAAAGCTGTTAAACAATCCACAACTTCAAGATACATTAAGAATAGTTCAAAATATTCACTTACTTGTT
>NC_056732.1:1158653353-1158773353 GCF_019279795.1 Protopterus annectens | reverse complement strand
AAGGGTTGGGTTTGTTTCCCAATATGAGGTTTAGATTGTTTTTTATTTCAGTTTTTAATGTTTTATTGTATAACTTTTTTTCCATTGGCTATCTATGAATTATAATTAATTTGTCACAACAGATGGGATTAAGGCATTCTAGTTAGTTAAATATGTTTGCTCTCTGGTAAAAATATTTACACATGGCTAACAATTTTGGTAGTAGCAATCTTACAATTAAATATATTTCTATAAATGTAAATTATTTGAATAACAGTTGCAAAAGGGGAAGTATTTTAAAATACTTCAAAATGTGCAATGCTCAGATTATTTCCCTACAGGAGACACACCTTGTGCAAGAAGACATAATTAAAATCCTCTCAAGTAATTATACAGGTTTAGTAATTTCTCATTACTAATAAAAGAGGAGAGGAATTTGGAAGAATTCAATTTTGATGCCCAAAATCATTAATACATATCACAACAAATCAGGGATATTTTGTTTAGTAAAAATATTAATAAATGGGAAGATATATACATTACTAAATACTTATTGGATACCTGGACTAGAAGTGAAAGTGGCCAAACAACATTTAGAAGACATTATATATCACTCTAAAGGAACTATAATCATAACAGGAGACTTAAATTGTATAATGCATGATTGCGACAGTAATGCAAAAAACACATGTAAGGAAACAACAACAACAAAAATACTATATGATTTCACTGACACTTTTAATATTGTAGACATAAATGACTATGTTGATTCAAATACATTATTTTTTCACATTATTCTCATTGACATGGAACACAATCAAGAACAGATAGGGTGTACACATAAAGAGACCTAAGTTTAAAACTAGATAATGTCAAAGCAATCACATGTCCATTGTCAGACCATAATACAATTACTTTTGACTTAGACATGAATATGAAACAGAAAATAACTGTAACTAGAATACAGTCATACACAAAGTGAAAAAATAGATTCACAAAACATTAAAATCCTTTTTTAGCAAACATATTAAAACTAAATTATTAGATGATCATATAAAATTAATAGATAAATAAATCACAATGACAGAACTTAAATCCCAAATTAATAACTTAAAGGTAAATAAAGCCCCAGGTATAGACAATATTATTCCAGACATGTTTAAATTATTATCTAAAGAAGGACTAACATTATTGTTAAAAGTGTTCATTTTAGTAAAAAGATGGCAAAGATATTCCTCCTTCTTGGAGGTACACAGTAATATCTCCTATTTTGAAGCTAGATAAAAATGCAAGTGACTGTTCATCTTACAGACAGTATCTTTATTAAATATAGATTACAAGATGTTCATGGCAATACATGCAGCTAGAATTAAACAATTACTCCCATTGTTAGTGAATGAAGATTAAACTGACTTTATAAAGGACAGAACTTTTATTTATTTATTTATTTATTCCAGTTTGATTACCGGGGAGGTCCACTGGGTCAACATGGTCCATTTTCAGTGGAGGCCCGGGGAGAAAAGCTCCAAAAATGCATAAAACATATTGCATACAGGATTTCAATAAAATCAAGAATTTAGAAGCATTAAACATTTTTCAGAATACGATTTCAACGAATACAGGTCAGTATGAGAGTACAATTCATACTTAAGTTATGGTTACCTACATTTGCATAGTATAGCAGTATTTCTTAGAGATTCCTAAAAGATAGTTAAGGTTGAATGGAAGGAGAAATAGTGGTAGCGTTTTGAGTGAAAGTATTAGAGATAGAAATTTGTTCTCTATATTTACAATATTTACATGTTTTGTTGAGCAGGTATAGTTATGGGAGTAGAAGGATTGTGTAGTTATTTACCAGTTTTGGTGAGGAAATCTAGCTCTAGGGGTAGAAATAGTAGAAGTAGTTAAGTAGAGGGATAAAGCTGCAGGTGAATTGCAGGGAGAGATAGATATAGTTGAAGGAATAAGTCTATAGGAGGAAGATAGGGTAAATGTATCAGAAAGAGGAGACTCTTATACTAGAAGTGGTCCCAGATTAAGTAGACAGGGGCATTTCTGTTTAGTAGACAGGCGTTTGAAAAGTAGGGCCTTGAAATTTTCAGTGTTTGGGGTGGTTCTTAGTGGAGGGGGAGGGAGTTCAATTTGTTGCCAAGGGCATAGGAGGAGAGCATCTGGCCAGCAGGATGTTTAGGTTTGTGGATAGAAATTAAGTTCTGATGTTCAGATCTAAGTGCTCTGTTGGGAATATAAGGTGGATGGATATTGATTAGAGCAGGGCATTTAGCAGGATAAAATATGAGTGAGTGTGCTATGGAGAGTTGTAGATAAGCTAAGTGGTTTGGTAGTTCTAGCCAGTTCAGGGATTGTACGGGGAGGCAGTGATGAGTGGAGTTTTTGGCTTTGGAGGCAAATTTAGCGATTTTATTGTAACAACTTTCTAGTTTAGAGGTGGTACAGGAAGACAGGTTGGTTAGGAGAGGTGCACCATATAGTAAGGAAGGAAAGAGAAAAGTAGAGGCCAGAGTGTGCCTTGTTGTGTTAGAGAGAAAGTGGTTGTTCCTATACAATGTACCTAGCTTTTGGTGTTGTTTTTTTTTTTTATGTTTTGTTGTACATGTATATCAAACCTTAGTTGTTCATCAACAACCAATATGCAGAGAAGTTTAGCAGAATTGATGACTTCTATAGGTGTGTTTGTTTGGCTGAGGATTTTGAAGTCGCTTTTATTGAAGGAGTAGTTCTTAGAGGGTGAGAATAGAAGAATTGTGGATTTGCTAGCATTAAGGGAGAGGTGGTTTTGGTGCATCCAGTTTTCAGTTTTGGAGAAGGCAGTCTGGGTTTTAGACAGCAGTTCAGGGAGGTTTGAGAAAGAGCAGATTAGGGTAGAGTCATCTGCATATTGAACGATTTTGGTGTCGGGTGTAGCAGTATGGAAGTTATTGCTGAAGAAATGCTTAACAATAATACTAAAATAATTTTATTCTTAATTGATTATAGTAACCATACAAAGAATAATATGACTATTGTCAATCTAGACATAAATAGTGCCTTTGATTCAGTTCACTAGAATTATCTATGACTGGTCTGAAGGGGATATGTATCCTCACAAAAATTGATATCATTAGTTAAATCTCTTGATGAAAAATCTTTAGAATATATAAAAATTCGGTCATACTTTTCTAAGTCAGTTGAAATTATGAAGGGTACAAAACAGGGATGCCCTTTGACTCCATTATTCTTTGCTTTGGTCACTGAACTGTTTGCTAACAATATTAGGCTGAACAGAAATATTAAAGACACACAACTTGATAATAGTGTAAAAATGAAGGATCAGCTGTTCGCAGATTATATTAACCTTAAAAGACAATGGCACCTCACTAAAACCACTATTAAACTCATTTGAACACTTTCAGAGTCTCTTGCACCTTAAATTTAATGAAAGCAAGGCAAATATGTTACTTATCAATTCTAGTAAGAATGATTTAAACAGAATTGTTTTTAAATATATAGCTGCTGAGAACAAAATCAAATAACTTAGGGCTATATTAACAAATGACTTAGATAAAACAATTACATTAAGCTATACTAATAGGCGGTTAGCATAATGGTTAAGGCATTTACCTTGCAGAGGCAAGGTGCAGGGTTTGATTCTCACATGGGGTAACTGGCTAGGCTTAAAATGGCCCACAAGGGCAGCTAGTCTAATACAACTCTATTAACCTAAATCATATTAAACATCTCATGCAAAAATGGAATATATTATTTTTTCTTTGTAAGATAGACTTATGTAATTAAAATTATTTTTCCTAAATTACTATACTTTATACAAGCCTCTACTATTCCTCCTTCTAAATCTTACATTCAACAATATAATAAATTAATGCTAAAATGTTTATGGTACCCTAATAAACCCAGAATAGCTATGAATTATCATTTAAATGATTGGGAAGCAGGGAGAATTGGTCTTCCAGATACAGAGATATATGCATTGTCATCTACTATAAAACCAATATCATTATGGGTAAACAATGCTTATTCAGCCAGGTGGAAGCAATTACGAAAAAGAACATGGTCAACATTTGGTTTTGAATTGTCACTGCAATATACAGAAATAGTACCAAACAATTTTACTTGGATAATGAGAAAGCATATAGCAGAAAATAAACACAAATATATATATTCCAAATTTATAACATGCATATTAAATGCATAAAAAAACCTTCTGAGTAAAAATCCTAACATAAAAGCTTGGACATTTTTGTTATATCCTATAGAACAATATTAACACATTTGATATAGACACAATTAAGATTTTTAGGAGGAATTAACTAATCTATTGGCATCAACTGTTAGAATCTGGGGAAGTTCTAACAACTGAACAAATAAGACGTAAATTTAACTTAGAAAGTAATTTGTGGCTGGCAATACAGAACATAAGACAGTATATTATAAATAGATTAGAAACAATACAGTTGACAATTAGAGAAAAGGCTCCTAAATTTATAGAGCATGTGATTATCTTCAAAACTCAATTGGTTCAAGGAACAGGCCACATCAAATATTTATAAAATAAGTAAAAAAACTACACCTAAAGAACATCTTTGGGATTACTATAAAATAATTAATAATCAAATCCCTAATGACAGTGATAAAAAATTAATAACTGTATCCTCAAAGCAAACTACTTTATCATTAGAATGGAAACTATTCACATGGAAATTTATTTACAGATCCTATATAAACCCCATAAAATAAAGTTAATGTTTAAGCAAGATCTCGGATGTTGGAGATACAAAATAAAACAGAAAGCAGATTGGAAACATATATTTTATGATTGTCAGCTGCTTAAAACATTTTGGGATAAAGTAAATAATTTCCTACAAACAGTTTTTAATGATAAATTTAAGTTGTCCATATACCATATATGCTCCTATACCACAATGTGTTCCTAAAACTAAGTTCCTCACTGTTATGGACTTTATTAGCCAAAGCATGCAAAACCGTTACAACAAGTTGGAAAAGCAAAACTTTTCCTACATTTAAAGAATACAGAAACATATTAAATATATCACAAATGTTATTAACCATCACCAGAAGAAGAACAGAAAGGATAACATCTTATTATAACTCATGGCAAAAAGTGGTTGAAATACTAGAGAAAAATGACTATAATATTTTATGAAATGAATCTTGATAGTAAAGATGTAAATCATACTTGTTAATCCAGACAGCCATGTAAATAGTTTGTTTTGTTGTAATAGAATGTTTGTTGAAGTGAATTTGTTGTTAATCTGTATATATTGTATGTTTATAGTATGAGGTTATGGAAATATATCTATTTGAAAAATCAAAAATATTTGAGAAAAAAAAGACTGACCAACTATTTGTATCATTTATGACCCCTACATTGGTACTGCCAGTCTCCAAATAAATTACTGCAGCCTGGATTTCAAAAATTACTATCTTCTGCTACTCATACCATGGTAAGACTTTACTCTCCTTCCCTAAAGAACATCCCAGAAGGACAGTCACTTCCTCAGACTCCAGGTCTATCTTAGAGACAGGAACTTGGCCCTCTGTACACACCATTACCCAATACTAAAAAAAAAATTGATGCTTTCACCAGGTATAGGGAAGCCTTTCCTAGGTCATTCCTGTCCAGACTGTTGGACAATTCTTTTTAATACCCATCCATCCTTCCTTCATTTTTCAGTTCTGGGAGTCACCCATATGTCAGACATACTGCAACAGTGATTTAATTCAGGACATAGTACAGTTGTGTAATAACTTACTATACCAGTATATGTCTCATTGATCACTTTTTCAGTGTTTCATCCCACCCTCCATCCCCTCTTCGCTTAATAACTTTCATATTCAGTTGTTTCTCCTCTTCTGCAATAGCCTTGGCTCTCTTACATAGCTGTGGGGGAAGTTTTGTTACCATTTTGAGCTACATCCCTTCTAGCTGACCAGTCTCCATTCTCAGTAGTCTTCAAACAGCTGGCTTGGAGATGGGTTAAGGATCCATGCTTGCACATCTGTCTTCTTACCCTAATACATGCAAGCTGATTTAATGCATCATACATATGACCTAGGAAAGGTAAAGCTTTCATATCTGGAATGAACATCAACAGTGCAACAGTGATCAGTAGAACATCTACCATTATAGTAAGCTCTTAAACAGCTATACTTTTACCAATATTTTTAGCTTTACCCAGAATTCTTCTGCTAAGAGGTAGAGAGGTCAATGTAGGTGCTGTGAATATATTGCTGAATGTCTAAAATTTTTCCAGACAGTTTCAGTCTCTCCATGTGGTTTTGAAGGAAAACACTGATGATTAAACTGACTTAAGAGTCTGGTCTTTTAGCAAAACTATAAGGAAGTTAATAGAAGAATTGCATTTCAGACTTACATGCTTCACAAATTTTTTATTATGCAAACCTTGAAATTTGAACATCTATGTAAGTCTGAGCAATACTTAAATCTGTCTGATTTTGACATCACAGTTATTATCCCTCAGAAAATGCATGCTAATAGAACACTTTTTAGCAACTTTCAAAACGTTATAAGAGGAATATTGAACAACTTTCCCCTGAATTTGTCCCTTTCTGATTGAGTTCTTTTGTTCTGCTTGTCAGTCTTACACTTGTCCTTATGATCAGTGTTTTAGTACTGGTCGTCCATTCATTAGTGCCTGGAATCATAGCAACTGACATGACTTTATGGAAATTAACACATTTTTCTGGTAGATAAGCTGAATGCATGACAGTTATTTTTGCCCACTTGTCACTGTTACTCTTCAGTTTTTCTACCTGTGGTACAATATTAACTAGCATAGACTGTAAAACAATATCCCGAGTTCATCACCACAATAGCAGTAAAATTAAAAGGCAATGGCCAGAAGTAAAATACTTTAATATCCAAGATAAAACCAACAAGGAAGAAAAATAATGGCAAGGCCTCCAAATAACGATAAGCGCTTTTGGCAAATACTGCCTTCTTCAGATCGTAAAGCTTAGAGGCTTCTATCACTCTAAAAACATTATTACAGCCAATAGCATAGTCTTAATGGTGTTACGCCGATTCAACAACCAGTCATAGAAAGACCAGTAGACAGAGCCAAATTGACCAAGCCTCTTTCCTTGACCAAAAGTAATGCACAACATCTCGGAGTTGGCCAATCAGTAGGTAAGGATAACTCAACCAGGTCTTCGCAGTTCGACCAATAGTAGTTCTCTACAATCTAAAACTTTACCTACTGATTGGCTTATCATTGGTTTACATTCTTTTTCTTGACCTGAAGCATCTTTAGCAGGTGTGGGTTTATACTTTTTGCTTTGCTAACTAGCATAGACTGGTCACTTGTATTGTTGGTGGTAGTTTGCAACACGGGTTGTATAGATCTTAGTTGTTTTACTGTGTTAAAGTTTGCTTGCTGCATAGTTTTGTACCCACTCTGAAGTAGCTAATGAATTAATATGACTGGGGTATAGCTCTCCAGTCTTTCTGCCTCTGTTAAAAGTACTGCATTGAAACTAAATTGTCTCTTTGTGGTTGCTAAACAATTACAGCTGCACTAGATACAGTAGTAACTACATGAGGAAGGTGGGAGCTTCAGTTTCTTTAGTATGGCATGACTACTTCTAAAAAACTACATTTTAGTTAAGAACAGCTGAAGCACCCACAATCCCATTTTGTTATTATTGTATGCAGTGCAGCTGGAATTGTTTGACAGACACACCAGACTTGCATTGTTTTACTTTTAATATCACTGCAGTAATTGTTATCCATTGAGACATATCCATTTGGGATCAGTCAGATACTCTCTCAGATGTATCTTACATAGAGAGATGTAATACTAAAGGAGATGGTTATGCTAAACTGTTAGACAATATATTTTAGACTGATTTTCATTTTTTAAATTACTAATATTTTAGGAGTACTAGTGCAATAAAGTAGAGAATTCTGGAGGAGCAATGCATAAAAGCATAGTGAATTTGGTTATTGTATTATGTAAGTTAAGAAAGCTGAGGAGACAAGTTTTTCTAAGTGCCACAAGCTATTAAGGGGTAGGTGGTAGATTTGTACTTTGAGCTTATATTCAAGATAGCTGTTGCTTATACTCGTGGTTGGTTGGCAGTTTATATGTCACATGTTTTGTAAGGTGGTGCAACTCAGAGTTGAGTTCTTTCCTCAGTGGGTCTCTCAAATAAATTTGGTGGGTAATATTCCACTATTTTCACATAAGACCTTATTCTATGTATTGCTAATTTTTTTATGGGTGTAGTCCAGCAAATGTAGTCAGCTTTGAATAAGTGTTCATTGCTAGGCTGTTAAAGTCTACTATCTCACACAGTTTAAATAGGTATAATGTGATGAGAATAGAGGAAAGAAAGTGGTGTTGGAACCTATACCTCAAGTGTGGTGTTTTTTCTAATATAACAAAAATACCTGATGTCTGATATGTAGTAATTTTACTTTACTTCCATTTCCAGTTAGAAATGAAGCCCACATATTTGTCAGGAGCAGCAAAGAGAAAGCTGTAGCAGCAGAGGGATGACAGTGCAAGGTTCCAGAAGGACATTTTTTCTGTGAGTCACCAGAGAAGTTAGATGCAGCAAAAAGTCTACATGCAGTAGAAAACATTGGCTCTACAGTATAAGCTACCCACTGTGATTCCAATATCCTTGCATTAGAAAGGGCATACTCTGTTGCAGCTGCACCACAGGCTGCCCACTGTGAACCTACTGGCATTGCCATGGATGAAATGATGTAAACATCTGAATACTTAACTTCAGATGTTCAGGCAGCATTACCAGACTTTGGTACAGAAGCAGTCCATACCTCTGTAGTGCCAACAGATGTGGCCTGTGACTTGCAAGGAGTGTCATGTGTGTCATTTGAGGAGTTAGGAATTTAGCCAAACTTGATAAAGGATCATTTAATGGTAGCTGCCATCCAGCATGGACCTGTGCAAGTGATGTTACCACAGTTCCCACTAAATGAACAGAAAAGAAGATTTACATCACAGAACTATTTCCGCAGTCTCCAAATGGATGAAAGCAAAAGGGCCTTGGTTGACTATGTTAATTCTCAAAAGGTTAACTGTTTTACTTTTCATCCAAATTATTTGGCCATTGTAGCCATCTTCCTCAGTCAAGTGGTTAGAGAGCATCAAGAGAGATAACAAAAGATTTTCAGTGCCATGATCAAGCACCAGAGTATGCAGCATGCATACTCAAGCAGAGGGAACTGGACAACAGATGAAAGAGTAGGCAGATGATCAATTACAGCAACAAGCAAAAGCTGAAAAAGAAACTACTTACTGATGTTATTTGTTAGAATGCATTATAGCTTTTGATCAGTACCTGGCAGAATGTAACATGTCATTCTGTAGGACGAGTGATGCCCTACTCACCCATGGCAATGGCAATTTATTAGGGCAAGTACAGCCTTTTTCACAGCTTGATTCTGTCATGGCTGAACATTTGTGTCATATTAGGAATAAAGTAGTAATGGATCATTATATTGAAAGGGGCATACACAATGAAATTGTCCAGCTGGTCTCAAATGCTACTTTGAGGACCACTGTAGGGAAGGTGAGGGATGCTAGATACTCCTTTGTGATTATTGGTTGTATAGCAGCCATCAGCAGTCAAGAGCAAATGACTGTAGTAGTCAAGTTATGTCAATGTTTTTTAAGGGCTGTGGTTACAGCTGAGGAACACTTTCTAGGATTTGTGTCTGTGAATGATAAGACCAAAGCAGAACTCACAGCCATACTTCAGACTCTACAGGATCATCAACTGGACATTATCAGCTGTGAAGGACAAGGAGATGACAATGCTATCAATATAAAAGGGAAATGAACTGGAGTGCAGCCCCAAATAAAACAGATGAACTCAATAGTAGTTTATGTGACATGTGCCTGCTACAATTTAAATCTTATTGTTAGTAATGGAGCACATTCATTACTAAGGTCAGTGACTTTCTTTGGCTGTCTGCAAAATATTTACCTACTCTGTTCAGGATCAACAAGCCAATGGCCGATCTTGAAATGACACATAAATGCCACTGTGAAACCACTGTCTGAGACTTGCAGGGAATGTAGGATAGACTCTGTCAAGGCAGTGCCGTTTCAGCTGAAAGGAGTTGTGGAAGCATTAAAGGAGATAGAAGGAGCTTTATCTACTAGTGATGCCGCAACATACCAATGGGCAACATGGCTGTGCAGAGCTTCTATCATATAATTTGATTGTATGTTTGTATGTTTAAGTTTGGTATGATATCACTCTGTGGCTAGGCTTATAAATGCCCATGGGCAGATAGCCTAGTACTTACCTATGAACCTAGGAACCTATGTGCAGACAGGGGTAAATTTTGCAAGTAAAGAGCTATAGAGTCCATCAGTTGATATTTATTTAAAGTGTCAAAGTACTGGTGTTACCCATTAACATACTGGGGAAATATAGAGAGACAGGATTTCAGCACATCGTGAATGAAGCCTCCAAGATAGCATCAGAACTGGATGTTAGCATCACATTTCAGGAAAGGAAGCAGAGGAAAGTAAAAGGTTTCTTTGATTATGAAGGAGAGTATTAGATGTTACAGGACCCATAGGTAAAACTGCAAATAGCGTTCTTCAGTGTGCTGCTGAATGCAACACCCTTGTTGTTGTCTGACTGGTTTGAGCAGCTTTCAGAGTTTGATAAGGCCTTTGAATTGTTATCATACATTAAAGCCTTGAGTGATGTTGCAGAAGACACCTTGATCCAACATAGCAAGGCTTCAAAAGAATAACTGACACACAGGACAAGTGGCCATTGAAACATTGGCAACTATGACTTTGGACACAAACTGAAAACTCTTTCTTGAATGCTTGATAGTGAATCAGCGACACTGACTGTGTTAAATTTCCTCATTTGCAACAAGTTACAAGACATCAGTATAAATATTTATGTTGCACTGCGCATTTATTTTATTACACCTGTTACAGGGTCTACTGCAAAATGCAACTTTTCTAAAAGCAAACTCAAAAAGACATACAGTAGACTCCCTCTTATCCAGCCTCCTCTTTAACGGCTATCAAATTTCTGCCATAGCCCTAGCAAAAGACAACAGAGAAGAACATAACTTCTCCTTCCTCTAGGCTAAATAATAATGCATACTAACACAAATCCTGTTATTCGAGCTGATTTATAACCTACAAATGCTACTTTTCATGCTTTTTCTGATTAACTAGCCATTCATTTATCCAGCCTAAGGACCGGTCCCAGCAAGAGCAGATAAGAGGGAGTCTACTGTACCTACAATCATGAATGAGGCAGGTGAGACTTTCAGGTGTAACTGTGATCTCAGCTGAGTATGGGATCAGGTTTATCATAAAACAGCCTCACTGAAGACTTTGCCCCCAAAAAATTCATAAGATACCAGTAAAGCTCTAGATGTGTGCATATGCTTTCTTTCCAGTAGAATGCTGTATGGCAGTAAATTTAATGTTGCACTTTAGCCTGGCTTAAATAATACTGAGTATTCACTCTGTTTTTACTTATTCCAACAGGGAGGACTGAGAAGGATACTGAGGATAAAAAGCAGAAGGTTTTGTCACAAGGCAAGGACCACTTTTAGCAAAGGAAGCATGAAAATTGCTCGCATGACACAATAAAAGTGGTAACAATCTGGTAAGCCAAGGACCCAACTGCAGACTGTGTGTGCTTTGTCTGCACCTGTTTGTCTTTAGGTGTGAGTCTGTCTGACTCATGTTCTGTAATCCCCATGGCTTCCTACTGTATGTCTTGTGTACCTATAATCTTTTCAATAGTTCTGTCCCATGGCTGTCTTGTGTGCCTCTGTAGTCTGACTGTTCTGCATTTCTGTAGCTGCTTTTGGATTGTGCTTCTGTAGTTGCTGCTTGTTTGCCTCACTGTACTTTGCGAGCATGTGTGTCTATACTTCTGCCTATAAGTGTTTCTGTCTGTAGCTGTATCTTGGACTTTTTTATACCTCTCTAGTTGCTGTCATGTGTCCCAGTTTATTGTCTGGTACAGTATTATGTCCATCTTACTATAACACTGTCTTGTGTATGACTGTTTCACTGTAATGGTTTGTCTGTCTTGGGAGACCTGTGTGTATTTCAGTCAGGCTGTAGTGAAGTGCCTGTAGTGTTGGCATTTGTCATAGTGAAGTTCTGCATAAGTAACTGAATTTTATGCTAATGAACCAATGCAACATGGAGGAGTGATCCATCAACCCTATACACAACCGTGTAGACTCTGTATCCATGTTGGAAGTGTACATAGAAGAGCCTACATAGAAGCAAGGAGATGTAGAAGTCATGAAATATAGGCAAAATGCCTATTAAAAGCTAAAAACATGCATTTAATGGCCAAGAATGTCCAAAATAATCAGGGTGGTATATCAGATCACTATAAATTTTATCATTTACATTTTAGCACAGTTTTGAGCAGTGCACCACTATGCACCAAATGTTTCAAAAGGAATAATAGAAATGTAATTTAAAAGACTGGTATGATATATTGCCAAGACAGGTACAGTAATACCCTGCATTGTGTCTTTAACTCTTTGCTTACCTGCTGTTGCCCAGCTTACATGGCTACCAGCCATGTAGTTTCCAGGCTGTCAGCATGGTTATTATGTAAATGATGTAAAAAAGCAGTGGATTTTCTGAATAACAAAAATCAGGGACCAGATAGGGCTGTTCACTCCATGCAAGCTCCTACACGCTGTTTAAGTTTACCATGGTAGTTGATAATATCGGGGGTGTGTGTCAGGTAACTTTGTTGTTATTTTATGGGGTATTTTGCAAGTGTGCATGCAGTGGGCTGCTTAGCACAAATGGCAATGATTATGCAATCCTTATTTGTGTGAGCTGACCACCTTTGTACAAGACATGATCTAGACATCGAAAAACCTGATGCATTCAATCAATATTGGTGAGAACTTCTGGGCATTGCGCAAAACAGGTAAGTGGTGGCTGAGCTCTACTAATTTCCTCTAGTTAGAAGCCTTTTCTTATGTATTCCTGTAGTGACAGCTCTTAGGTATTGTACTGGAGTGCAGACAGTCTTGGGTTCAAGTACAGGCTATGTCAACTTTTATCATACTGCGCTGACATTGTAGGTCATATAAATGAAGTGCAGTTATCAGTAATTAGCATATTCTGCATGTATCATGACAAGAGGGAAGAAATTATATCATTTTTTAACATGCTTTACTTTCATTATGCACCACTGCGCTCTGCTGTGCAACTGTGCACAGAGTGCAGTACTGCTTACTGCAGCAGGAGTTTTAAATCCTGTTAATTATATCCTAAGCAGGTGAGTTCCATTTAAATTAGCCAATACCACATGGTAGTCCTACTCAAGAAATGTACAAAGTATGCATACAGCCTACATTCTGATTTTCCCTTGATACTGCAACAACACTGGAGTAGAGACTTGAAAACTTTAACTGACATAATGCTAGGAGCTCCTGCAGCTATTCTACATATGTATGAAGCTGAATTCAGTGCTGCTGGTGCTGATGACAATAGACCTAGGCCAAGAAGAAGTAGAATGTTCAAACCCAGGGTAACCTTCCAGGTGCTACATGAGCTGGAGACTGTAGAGTGCTATAGCATGGACAGGGATATGTTACAAGAACTCTGTGAGATCTGCTGGCTTCAACTCAAAGCCAGAGCCAACTGAGGGAAACCCATCCTAGTGGAAACTAAGGTATGTGTAACACTTAGTATATTAGCTGCAGGTACTTTTCAAAGACTAGCTGGGGACATGATGGGGGTGTCACAGGCATCAGCATCCAGGATCCTCCACCAGTTCATGGACACCATGCTTATACATACCAGTGAGCACATATATTTTCCCCTTACTGCTGAGGAGAGGACCAGCAATATGCAACCCTTCCACCATGTATAGCACTACCCTGAAGTACTGGGTACCATAGATTGCACTCATGTACACAGCAGGGCACCACCAGGTGAGCAGGGTAGAATCTACATTAACCACAAGGGATGGCACTCACAGGTTCATAGGTTCATAGGTGTGTATTAGGCTGATGGCCCTGGAGCCTTTACAAACTTAGCACATAGGATTACCCTGGCATTGTGCCACCTGACCTTAGTTCCGAGTGCCTCTGTCGAGTAAAACCACTGGAGTGATCCCTGGGATGAAGTTTCTATTTTGCATCCACTTATCAAGATTTCTCTTGAAGAGGGCTAGTGAGGTGCTCTGCTTAACATGTATTGGAAGTCTATTCCATAGCATGGGCAGTCTTTGGGTTTTGAACCTGTCCCTCCAGCATGTTCTGTTGATTGTGGTAATAAGGATGAGGTCTCTGGAGTATGTGTTGAGGAGAGATTGGGATTTCTTTAGATGTAGCATTTCTAACAGAGCTGGGTCAGACATGGCTTTGTAAGTCAAGCAGAGATCGCCTCTAGGTAGGCAATATGAGACAGAGAATAGTTGAAGTTTTTTGAGTCTGTCCATATGGGACAAGTGTTTAAGGCCTAGAATCCTCTTTGTGAGGTACTTTTGCAGCCTCTCCAGTTGTTGCAGGTGTCTAGAGAGGTACATGCCAAATGGGGCATTGTACTCGATGACGGACCTAATGAGGGAAGAGTAGAGGGAGACAATGACCTCTTTCTTCCTGGATGCAAAACCCTAGGTAATGAGATGTGCCACATAGAAGGACTTTCTGACCACAGTGGCAATGTGGTGGTCAAAAGAGAGGTTGCTGTCAGCCTGTGTTCCCAGATCTCGTATAACCCCATCTGTGTTCAGTGAACTACCATCGATGTGGTAATTCATGGTAATCCTAATTCATGGGAACTGGGTTTTTCCCAAAGGGGATGATGACACATTTTATGGCATTGAGCTTAAGGTCATGGTTCTGACACCAGTTGTTGGTCTCAGTGAGTCCTTTCTGTAGGATGTCACCATCATTCGGGGAGTTAATAATAGCTCTCAACTTGCAAACATCTGTGAACTTTGTCAGCCAGAGTCCCATCGTGTAGGCCTGGACTTCAGAGAAGTAGATACCAAACTGGAGAGGAACCAGGACTGAACCCTGTGGGACTCCACTCATGACTGGTCATCAGTCTGACTTTGAGTCAGCTACTTTCACACTGTGAGTTCTACCTGTGAGCCAGTTTGCAACCCACCTAGTGATATCGGGGTTGATGCCTAGCTTAGTGAGTTTTTATATGATTCCTGAGTAGGGAATGGCATCAAAGGCCTTGGCCAGATCAATGTAGGCTGTATGAACCACCTTGCCTTCATCTACAGCTCAGGAGACTGACTCAAAGAAGATGATCAAGTTGAGCAGGCATGATCTACCCTTCACAAAACCAAACTGTGTGGGATCCAGAGTTCGGAGATTCCCTATATCCTTGTTTATTAGGTCCATGATGATGCATTCCATTGCATATCAGACTCATCAGGCTAATGGGGCGATAGTTCTCAGGGTCTGTAGTTGCTCCTCCTTTATGGAGAGGGTTGACTGTAGCTGTGTATCATTCAGTAGGGACAATGTCTGAGGTGAGGCTGTGACTGAACAGGGTACACAGGTTAGGTGCCAGTTCACTCTGTAGTTCATGTAGAACACAGCCAGGGATATTGTCAGGTCCCACATAAGCTGTATTCTTGGCCTCGGACAGTGCTGTATTAACCTGTGTAGCAGTAATACTGGGTGTCTGGCAATCTACTGGTATTGTGACTGGTCCCTTGGGGGGGGTAAAGTTGGCACTGAATCTGTTGGCCAGTATATTGGCAATATCTGTTGGCTCGGTGTAGGAGGTACCATTGTGCAGTCCCTCAGATAAAATCTGGGTATTGCTGTGGAGATTCTTTACATAACTATAGAAAGCCTTATGGTTGTCTTTACTATCTGCTGCAATTCTGTTTTTATAGCTAGCTTTAGAGGATTTGATGAGGGATCTCAACTTTTTGTTGAGGGTGAAAAGATAGTTTTTTTTTAGTCTTGGGACATCACCTTATTCTGCATCAGTTTCCTCCTTCTGTTGTAGAGTTTGTTTATGGCAGGGGACCACCAGATTGGTTCCCTTTTTTGGGGGGAGTGCATCTTGGTTCTATTGGGTATGGCAAGATCTATCCATTTGTGTATGTGTTCATATGATTTGCTAGTCATGCAACTGATCTCTATTTGTATGGGTGCTGTGAAGTTAGCCACCTCTGTTTTTAGTAGCCCAAAGTTAGCTTTGGAGAAGTTTTTCATGGTGGTTACCTTTGCGAGGGCGGGAGAGATGTGGATTTCCAAAGTGATTAGTTTGTGGTCAGATCTAACCAGAGAGGGGTTGACTACTGGTATAGAGCAACAGTTGCCCATGTTAGCAATGACCAGGTCAAGGATGTTGCTACCTCTAGTGGTGGGTAAGTATGAGCTGGTCAAGGGCATTGGAATTAATAAATTCCAGGAAATGTTGTGCAAGAGTGTTGGTACATGAGTAGTTTTCCCAGTTAATGGAGGGGTAGTTGAAGTCACTCAGTATGAGAGTGTTAGGTTGTACTCTAATATTCTCCAGGGTGCTTAGGAACATGGAGTGTTAATCTTGGGACATGGTGGGAGATCTATAGCAGGCTATGACCTGAATTACTGTCTTACCCAATGAGAGCTGCTCCTGAAGTATCTCAAGATGCGTTATGTTGGGCTACCAGTCTGGAGGTTTGTGCATCCTTTATGAATATGGAAACACCACCGCCTTTGGAGCTTTGTTCCAAGCTCTGGGGCCGAAAGGTGTGGAATGAGTTTTAGCCTGGTAGTTCAGGTGTGCTTTCTGCTGCATTGAACCAGGTCTCTGTTACAGCACAAATGTTGATGTTCTTCATTTTAAGGAGTACTTCGAGTGAGTGCATTTTGAGATTTAGACTTCTAGCATTGAGCAGCATGACCCTCAGATTGCATTTGTTTGTAGCTGTTATGGTGGTAATTTGGTCTTTGGAATACCGCCTAAAAAAAGGCACTATAGGGGTGGCAACAGGCTTGGCCAGTATCCAGAAAACCAGGGCTGACAGATGCAGGCCATCTTGGCAATGCATTAAGGTCTGTCAATCATGTCATCCCAGGCAGACAGATCCCTTTAGAATGACACCAGGAACTTAGCCAATTGTTGAAATCAATAATTTTCTGGTTGTACTGTTGTATCATTCTGGATGATGGTAGGATACTGCTTAGGACTAAGGTCATATCCGCCTGGGCTACATAATCCGAGAGCTCCTCCAACAACTCCACCCACTCCATCAACAGCCAAGTCATGTGCAATGCCCAGGGGATTATCTTGAATGCATGCGCTGGAAACCGTGACAGTTATCACAACTCCCATATCTGGCACACATCACAGCTGTACCAGATGTTTGCTAGGGGGGCATCCGACTGGGCCATTTACTGGGGGATGCTGGCTATGCCCTGGAACCATGGATGCTGACACCTATCAGAAATGTACACATTCAAACAGAAAAATGTCATAATGAGGCGCACACACAATCTAGGACCCTCATAGAGCATGTGTTTGGACTTCTGCCTACATTTATTTATTTATTTGTATTTATTACATTTGTTGACTGGATATGTCTGACTGGGCAAGGGGCCCATTTTCAGTGGAAACCTGAGGAGAAAAGCTCCACATTGATAGATAACAAAAGAAAGAAAAAAAGTATTAACAGAAAAAATTAGTATAACAGAATTATTTTACAGCATCAATAAACAGTACAAGGCAAGGTCCCGTTACCTAGTGGAGACCCAGGGGGAAACTCAACAGTAGTACAACACAAACAAGTAACAGTAAATGTAATAGAATCCACAGAACTGTAGAATTACTGTAGTAGTAACAACCAAGTAGTAGTAAATGTAATGCAATCAGCAGAACATTACAAATTACTGTGCGGAATGAGAAAACACTAGATTGTATATAAGTTAAAGTTTACAGTAGGGATATTAGACGGTGAAGTGAGAAAGGTAAATAAGAGTGGGGAAATAGATAACCTAGTTAGTGGCAGGAGCACAGCCAGTGATTGGTAAGGTGATCCTTCAGGAAAGATTTGAACTGGACATATACTGGATTTTTTGTTATTGTGTCTGGAAGGGTGTTCCAGAGTTTGGCTATTCTGTGTGAATAGATACATATATCTGGTGGAGTCCTGCAGTATACTCCATGCACATGTACACAAGCATTCACAGCTTGTGCTATGCTGCACAATCTTATCCTGCAGAAACAGTTGCAGCAGGATCAGCAAGGGGAAGGGACATACACCCCCCCCCACAAACAGTGAGGTCACGACAGCCGCAGTCACAAGAGGACTCAGAGAAGGAACCCCCAGCTGATATCCCTGTAAGAAGACATGGGTGTGCTCAGTATGCCCTTGCTTTGGCTAAGAAACAGTGCATAGCACATTCACTGACCACCTAGGGTCTAATACCTTCATCCTACTCACACACACACACACACATACACACACACACACACACATATATATATATTAAAACTGATATGACGCAAGTCACTTAACGTTTATCCATACATGTATTGGCTGCATACTGCTTGCATCAGACAGAGTCAGTCCTGAAGTAATGCTGTGTCAACTGCCACATTTGCAAAGTAAGGCCTGAACCTAGACTTAGTGTTGAAAACTATTATGACATATCCTTGTGTGTCTTACCTTGTGACAGTATGCAAATATATAGTGGTGCTTTTGTAGAGAACATGTGAGTACAACCACTTATATTACTACAGTGTTACCACATATCATTTTTATGCATCAGACATGAAACACACTCACACAGTCCAACCACAGCTGAATACTGGTACATAATGCAAGAGAGAAGTTAGGAAGTAAGTGTAGTCCATTGCAGTTTCTGACTTCAGACTAGTTTGTATCCCAACAGTAAATGTGTTTTTACCCCACCCACAAAAACAGGATTGTAAAACAGAGAGATGTATATCTGTAATCAAAATGATGACAGGAGTTGTGTCTGCAAAATGCTCTATGTCCAAATATAATTCAAAGAAGTACATGTACAATATACTGTGCATGGTTTTGTAGCAGTGTACATTTTTATGAAGGTGCTTGAGTGAGTAATGACCCCAGTTCTGGAAAGCTGTTTCTGGAGCCAAAAGCAATAAGGCTGCCATCCACTTTGATGAAGCTTTAAATGTGCTGAGGGTTCAAATCCTGCTGTAAGTTGAAGTTTTGGAGGTGTTTTTTCAATAGTTAGTGTTTTTTTACAGACTGTGACTCTGTGTCCCATAATGTTTTAATCTTTATATTTTTAGTACACATTTATGTGATATGTCGTGTGCTAAAAACAGTTTTACTAATGCTTGAATATTTTGCCTGAAGTGCAAAACTGCAGAAAAAAGGAAATAAGTAGATAAGAGCTACATCAGACTGGCAATAGCAGACATCAGATACATTCAGTTATTGCCCTTATCAATTAGCAAATCATAGCCTGGAGTATTGGTAGGAGTGGGCTACTGTAGGATGTATACATTACATAATAGGAAGGCTAGATGTTAGCAATGTGCCTTACATTTGCACACTGCTAACTTACGTGTAAAAGAGAGAAACACACACACATGTTCACTTAGAGCAATAATCATTGCATTTTTGCTATGCCTAAATGTCATAGCTCTCAACTGACCAGATTTCTGTAGAATGGCGATATTATTACATCATATTTGTAGTCTGTTCCTCATACAATGTTGGTTTCTGCAAAATTATTGTTAAATCAGTGAGAATGAAGTCACAAAACAATGACATACATTTGTTTTGTGGATGACACACCCTTCAGAATATTCATAGCAATGCAAAACCTGTTATTCCATCAACATTCTAAGTTTGTAAGGGCAATATTTGACCCTATTTTTTCTGTTTTATTTCTACATTAATTATGGCTTTGCCCAGATTTCTTGCTCCAAGAGGTTGAGAGGTATGCTAGCTATTACATCACATACATAAATTTGATTTCTTACTGTTCTATATTCCTAGATTTTTTTTGTGACCCAAGACTACATGTGGAAACATTGCAAACTGAGGGCACACTATAACTCTCTGTACAGAAACCTAATAACCGTCCATGTGTTTTCTCACAACCAACCTCAACAACAATCAGTGTGACCATGGGATCTCCTTAATTCTGCAACACATACATCTAGCACAAAACAAAGGTGTAATATATAATGTTGTGTGCTCCCTTGTGGACACATCCATACAGTTGTGCTCACAGGCTTGCACTGCCAAAGTCCAACATCCAAATATGCTCAATAAATGACTTATATTGTTACACAGCTTTGGCTTCTAAACATTATACTACTGTTAGTGTACTAGTCATTGATGCCACTAAGGAATGATGTACCTATGCAGGCCTCCCAAGCTTTTGACCCTCACATCCATTGATTATGTCTTCTATTATAAGTTCACATACAGCCTTGTTAAAATCAGACTTGTGTTGTGGTGCTTGTGTTAAGAACTGTGATCTGTAGTTTCTGATAGGTAGGGGTCTGGTTCTCACTGCAGTAGTGTGTGTGTGTGTGTGTGTGTGTGTGTGTGTGTGTGTGTGTGTGTGTGTGTGTGTGTGTGTGTGTGTGTGTGTCCATAAGAGAGAGTGGAAGCATGTATTACAAACTGAAATCTCCAATAGCATGGTTTTGCAGTGTTTTTGTGCTTGTGTAAACATCCATGTCTAGCCCTCCTCCAACCTCCTGTCCCCCACAGGGCCTGATGATGTAATTTACTATAAGATCACCTGCAGTCCTGTTAAAGTCAGACTTGTGCCATGTAATGTGCATTAGATAGGTAGGGGTTTTAATCTCACTGCAGTCGACTTGGTATATATCTCCACAAAGAAGATTTGTAGCAGCCCTGCAACCTCTTGTCCTCCACAGGGCCTGCTGATATCATTCACTCTAAGAAAACCTGCAGTCCTTTTCAAGTCAAAGATGTGCCATGGCATGTGTGTTAAGTATGGATGTTCTCTCGTCTATAAACTTAAGATAGGTAGGGGTTCTAATCTCACTGCACTCAAGTTGGTGTGTATGTGTGTGTGAGCTGCTGGTGGACATTATACAGAACACTTTACAGTAGCCTATGGGACACTGCTTTTTTGTCTTCAGCACTTAATGCTGATATCATCAGCTATATCAGATTATTAGATATGTATTCATCACAACAGGCCACTGGCACACACTGGCCTGGTAGAGAGGTAGATGTCACCTTATCCAATATAAGACAGACAACAGTAACATTCCTTTTATTGTATGCACAAACATAATGATATCTCTTTTCAGTGGTGATGGATGAGTTAACACATGAGACCACAGAGGAGTACCCATGTACTATGATGTTTGTGGATGATATTTTGATCTGTATTGAGAGTAGGGAACATGTTTAGGAGACCCTGGAGAGGTGGAGTTATACTATAGAGAGGAGAGTAATGAAAAGCATAAGGAATAAGACACAATATATGTGTGTTTATGAGAAGTAGGCTAGAGGATTGGTGAGACTGCATGAAGTACAGTTGGCGAAGATGTATGATTTTCAGTACTTGGGATCAACAGTTCAGATAATGGTGAGTGTGGAAGAGAGGTGAAGAAGACAGTGCATGCAGGGTGAAGTGGGTGTAGAAGAGTGTCAGGAGTGATTCCTGACAGATGTGTAGCAAAAACACTAAAATTAAAGCTCTATAAGATTGTAGTGAGAACATCTATGTTATATGAGTTGGGGATGGTGGCACTGACAAAAAGACAGGAGTCATAACAGGAGCTGGTAGAGTTCCAGATGTTAGGATTTGCATTGGGTGTGCTGAGGATGGACAGGATCAGTAAACAGTATATCAGAGTGTCTGCTCCGATTGTAAGGCTTGGAGACAAAGCCAGAGAGGTGAGATTGCATTGCTTTTGACATGTGCTTAAGAGTGATGCTGGGTATATTGGGAGATGGATGCTAAGGATGGAGCTTGCAGGTGAGAGGAAAAGAGGAAGGCCTAAGATAAGGTTCATGGATGTTGTGACTGAGGACATGCAGATGGTTAGTATGACAGAGCAAGATGCAGAAGAAAGGTGGATCTGGAAGCAGATGGCATGCTGTGGTGACCCCGGATGGTAGTAGCCAAAACCATTTGAAGATTATGATGACATCTGTTTTTGGAAAAATCCTGCCTGTACACTTGTGGCAGGAGTGCACAATAGGAGTATATATTTGAAGGTTACTGTTTCTGTAGTTAAATTAAACCAAAAAAACAGAAGTCGAAACCAACACCACACCTCAGGAAAGCACGGACACTGTACTAAGCTTTCATTTACATTTAATGATCGTGAACGTCTTCAGAAAACATCCATTTCCCCTTTCATCACACTTACATACTCAATCCAAAAAATCACACGATTAATTAGCTGTTCAACATTTAGATTAAAGACACAATTTTTAAGAAAGTCAATACAAAACATATAAAGCACATTTACATACTAAAAACACATACCAGTGTATATGTATAAATGTAATAATAATTACTTTACATATATTGTAAAAAAACATTTTAATTTAATAACATCATTAAGACCTGGCGCACTATCAGCACACAAATATATCTGCCATAAAATTTCTTTGCATTTCAGTCTAGTTTTGTGATCACCTGAAAACATTTCAGAGCTCACACTATCCAATACTGAAAAAACACATTTCTTAAAATGTTTACACACATGTCTAGCCAAAGCATTTTTATCATCTCCCTTCCTTATAGCTAGCTGATGTTCATATATGCGTCTTTTCAAGCATCTAATAGTTTTTCCGATATAATAACATGGACAGGAAATACACTGTGCCACATAAACTATCATATCACTAGTACAACTGAAAAAAACACTAATCCAAATGTTTTTTTTATTATGTTTAAAAGATACCGAAGATGTGTTACTCATGTATCTGCACTGTCTACAATTATTACATGCATAACTACCCTTCTTCTGTATTAAATACATGGCAATGTTATTATTGACACTTGATCCTTGTTCCAACAAACTTTTCATATTAATAACCTTCTTATAAGTGAAAGACAGACAAGAACCAATGACCTTGATCAAATCAGAATTTCTTAAAAGAATTTTCCAGTTGTCTGTTATTATGCTCCTAATAAATCCCATCTCATTAGTAATGGGTAATGGAAAAGAACAACTGAATCCTTGAGTGGTACCTAAAACTATGCTGTTGTTGAAACCATTACTGTTCAACAACTGACCACTAGTACTTTTTAGAATGGGAGCAGCCTTTCCACTTCTTAAAAATAAGACTTCCTTTTCTATCCTTTTTAACCATATTGTTTCATAACCTCTAGCTTCAAAAAAGCCTCTTAGTATGTCCACTTCATAAGAGAACAAATCATCACTAGAGGTTAATCTACTTAACCTGATCAATTGTCCTTTAACCACCCCCTTCTTCATATGAGGTGGATGAAGACTATCCCTATGTAAGTACTGATTTACAAATACAGACTTCCTGTAAATACTACTGGTGAAGATCATATTATCAATTGTAATAAGGATATGATTGTTTATGTGGCACAGTGTCTTTCCTATCCATGTTATTATATCGGAAAAACTATTAGATGCTTGAAAAGACACATATATGAACATCAACTAGCTATAAGGAAGGGAGATGATAAAAATGCTTTGGCTAGATATGCTGGAGTGTGTAAACATTTTAAGAAATTTGTTTTTTCAGTATTGGATAGTGTGAGCTCTGAAATGTTTTCAGGGAAGTGAAACAATTTGCATGCACCTCAGACAAAAGGACATGGGTGACCTCCTGTGAAGACTGGCAGAGATGGGGGAAGGCTGCCAGTCTAGCCAGATAGAATTTTGCAGATAATTCTATCATTTGTAAATATGAATGCTGAAATACAAGCTTGTCTTTTAAAAGGAAAGAATGTGCTGTGAAATGTTGAACTTAAAACAATGTGGCAACATTGCCCTATGCTTAAAGAAAGCTAAGTCAAGCATTTATTGTCGGTCCTTTGAAATTAGAATTATTTCATGGCTGCCTTTGATGTTTACAATTCGCGGCCGGGCTAGATGAAGGATTCCTGCCTATACTTTTAAGGCTAAAGTTAATAACCAGAATTTACATGTGGAATATCCTTTATTGTGCTGGTTTCTGCCTAAGTGTAAAATAATGTAAATGCAGTTTCTGTCAGCCTGGGAACACCAGGAAAGTGTGAAATGATGTAATGTCTTATCAGAACTGCAATTGCAATTTAAACATAGAGAATCAGAAGGCATTAAGCATTTTTGTCTGGATCATCCAACTCATCACTCTGCCTGTTGTCTTATGTAAGTTATTTTAGAAGTGTGTTTTTTTGTAGATAGCTAGAAGCTATAAAGATTAGACTACATGTTTTTCTGTGATGTCAGAACCATACTACTGAATTTTTAAGTATTTCTGTGTGATCTCTGAACTCTTAACTAGCACTGACTATGTAGTAGAAAGTATTATCTTGTGGTTTTAATTATTTATTATTAAATATTTTCAAACCTTTTAACTGTGGCTGATTTGTGTAGAGATAATTTAAGCTCTAGAGTACATTTCATATTTAAAGAGTTTACTGTACAAGGCCACTCCAATAGCTTTAGCCCTGGACTATACTACCAATTGGATAATAATATTGCACAGTAATAATTGGGCACCCTTTTAAGGGCCTTTGAGTAGCTGATAAACAGTAGCTGGTTGGTGGCAAGTGGTACTACAGTATAGTCTGGGTAAAAGGGGCACAGCTATAAAACCTGTGCCAGCCTTCCCCAGAAATGTCTGTGTGGTTGTGCAAACTCTTATCTCAAAGTGTGTGTGTGTCAGCTATTTGGGCAGTGACACGAAGCACTGGTTGGACAGAGAGGGTGCTGGAGATTTTAGCTTGCCCAGTAAGGCTGACATCTGGACCATATAGCTGTGCCAGTGGGGAGTCTTATTGGTAACCTGGGGAGCAAGGGAGCGACCAGCCCCGGACTGACTGTGATCTCTGTGTGCTCTTAAGGGAAATTGCACTTTACTGTGTGTATTTTTTATCTTTTCCTCTCATATATGAGATGCCCTCTCTGGTGTTAGTGGTGATGATTGAGGCTCCTTGATTGCTGGGCCAGGGCATGGGCATCACACCTCCAAACAGTAGATCTGTTCCTGTTAGCTGTTTTCACGGGTAGCTTGGGCTAGCAAAACCTTGGGGAATTCAAGACTGTGAGCAGAGACATAGACAAAGCTGTGCACTCACCCTGGCTTGACTTGGCCAAGTCCTTCAACACAATCCAACAAAAGTCCAAAACAAAACAGAAGATGTGTAGCAAAACATCTTTGTGCCACTAATGACTGCTGACAAAGCCATGGGTGTTATAACAACTACACAGACATGTATCACCATACCCTGTGGTAATAAATGTTCCTGCTTATTTAAAAATAACTCAGAGTACAGTATTCCCAAATTCTCTATCAATTCACCTTGGGATGCATGTTGACTGCAACCTGTGTGTATTGTGGGGAGGAAGGCATTCTACATCTTACATCTGATTAGCAAAGGCATTACATTGAGAACAATTTATGTTATCAAGCTCCTATACTCATCCATCATCAACCCTATTAATGAGAATAATCCTCCATTTGATATATGCTGTCCCAGACACCTGCAGCAAGTTGGCAGACTTCAGACATTTCTGAGTAATAAAACATCACAGGGTCTCCAACATGTGTCTTCTGCGGGTCGAAAGAATTAGCTGTCACTGTACACAGTATCATATATATATATATATATATATATATATATATATATATATATATATACAGTATCATATATATATATATATATATATATATATATATATATATATATATATATATATATATATAAGGCTTAAAAACCTCAGCTTTGGCCGGCTAAGAACTTGGTTATATTCAACTGGACGTATAAGAGAATTTAAGTACCTTTATCTGCACTTTTTTTAAAAAAAAATACAGCATTTAATTTGATTTAAACTGTGTTGTAGAAATTTAACTGAACTGGCAGTTTTAACTCTGCTCTTCAGTAACTTGAACTGAAGTTAGTGCTTGCTGAGTTTTGTTATTTGCTAGTAATTACAGGTGTGGGGGTAGCCACATTCTTTGATTTCCTGTCCTTGCCTATTTAAGTGGTACAGTGTGAAATATTTTCTGCTTAAAAACCTCAGCTTTGGCCGGCTAAGAACTTGGTTATATTCAACTGGACGTATAAGAGAATTTAAGTACCTTTATCTGCACTTTTAAAAAAAAAAAATACAGCATTTAATTTGATTTAAACTGTGTTGTAGAAATTTAACTGAACTGGCAGTTTTAACTCTGCTCTTCAGTAACTTGAACTGAAGTTAGTGCTTGCTGAGTTTTGTTATTTGCTAGTAATTGCAGGTGTGGGGGTAGCCCCATTCTTTGATTTCCTGTCCTTGCCTATTTAAGTGGTACAGTGTGAAATATTTTCTGCTTAAAACCTCAGCTTTGGCCGGCTAAGAACTTGGTTATATTCAACTGGACGTATAAGAGAATTTAAGTACCTTTATCTGCACTTTTTTTTTTAAAAAAATACAGCATTTAATTTGATTTAAACTGTGTTGTAGAAATTTAACTGAAATTGCAGTTTTAACTCTGCTCTTCAGTAACTTGAACTGAAGTTAGTGCTTGCTGAATTTTGTTATTTGCTAGTAATTACAGGTGTGGGGGTAGCCACATTCTTTGATTTTCTGTCCTTGCCTATTTAAGTGGTACAGTGTGAAATATTTTCTGCTTAAAAACCTCAGCTTTGGCCGGCTAAGAACTTGGTTATATTCAACTGGACGTATAAGAGAATTTAAGTACCTTTTTTTAAAAAAAAAAATACAGCATTTAATTTGATTTAAACTGTGTTGTAGAAATTTAACTGAAATTGCAGTTTTAACTCTGCTCTTCAGTAACTTGAACTGAAGTTAGTGCTTGCTGAATTTTGTTATTTGCTAGTAATTACAGGTGTGGGGGTAGCCACATTCTTTGATTTCCTGTCCTTGCCTATTTAAGTGGTACAGTGTGAAATATTTTCTGCTTAAAAACCTCAGCTTTGGCCGGCTAAGAACTTGGTTATATTCAACTGGACGTATAAGAGAATTTAAGTACCTTTATCTGCACTTTTTTAAAAAAAAAAAAAACATCATTTAATTTGATTTAAACTGTGTTGTAGAAATTTAACTGAACTGGCAGTTTTAACTCTGCTTTTCAGTTATTCCCACCCACCCTCCCTGTTTTTGTTTTGGTGTTAATCTTAGTGGCCTTGAAACTGCCCGCCCCTCAGCTTGCCTCTGGGCCCATCTCATTTGCTCACTCAACTGAGTGCAGTGAGATCATATTCTGATTTCAGGCACTCCTACTGTGTACAAAGAGAGCATCTGGGAAACAGACAAAAAAATTAAGCTTATTTCCTGCCTTTCCTGTTAGGTGGTATAGACTGTTTGTGGGCTTCTGGGCCCCCAAGCCCTTCTGTGTTTGAGGGAAGCCTTCTGGCTTGTTTTTTTTTTCTTATAGCTAGCCAGTTTTCTAGTTTCAGCACTCAAATCTGTTTCTTTGATCTCAGCACTTGTTCAGATTAAAAAAAAAAAATCATCTGCTTTTACTGTACTTGTGTTTCTACCTACTTCATTTTACTTTTGCATCATCTTAAAATACTCAATTGTATTTATTACTGCTTGGTGTAACTCATTCTAAGCCTTTTGGTTTAAACACTTGGGCTTCGGACCAGTTGTTTTGCACTGAGAGGGTTTGTGGTCTGCACTGTAGTGGCAGAACAGGTAGCTTACATCCTTCTAGGTTGGGAACTGCTGATTGAGGGCTCAGTGTCTGTTATTCTAAAAGTGTATTAATTCTGGTTTAAGCACTTGGGCTTTCAGGCCAGTTATTTTACATTAAGAGGGTTCGTGGTCTGCACTCTTGTGGGAGGAGAGGCTGGACTCTGCCCTTCTGAGCTGGAAATTTCTGGTTAAAGGCTTATAGTGCATGCATATCTGAACTGCTTCTTACTGAAGTTGGTGCGCCTTGTTTGCTGTGGCATAGACTGGATTCGGGCCTGCTGGATCTAGCTTTGTTTGTGTAACTTGAGCACAAATCCAGACATTCTCTAAAGTATTCAATTGTATTTATTATTGCTTGGTTGTAACTTGATTAAAGTGTAGCTATCAATCTAAGTCTTTTGGATTAAGCACTTGGGCTTCAGACCAGTTGTTTTACATTAGGAAGGTTTGTGGCAAGCACTGTGGTGGCAAGACAGGTAGCTTTCATCCTTCTAAGTTGGGAACTGCTGATTGAGAGCCCAGTGTCCAAGTGTATTAGTTCTGGTTTAAGCACTTGGGCTTCAGGCCAGTTATTTTACATTAAGAAGGTTCGTGGTCTGCACTCTTGTGGGAGAAGAGGCTGGACTCTGCCCTTCTGAGCTGGGAATTTCTGGTTAAAGGTTTATAGTGCCTGAATATTTGAACTGTATCTTACTGAAATTGGTACACCTTGTTTGCTGTAGCACAGACTAGATCCAGGCCTGCTGAATCTAGCTTTGTTTATATGCTTGTTGTTTGTTTGCTTGTTATTTCCTGGAACGCTAATTCCACCTAATACGTGGCTTCTCAGCTTCTGTGGATCACTAGTGATATCTGCATTGCTTACTGTACTTATTTCCTTGTTTCACTTGAAAGAAAGTTACTGTTTGTCGTTTTGCATTTAGTTACTTGTAACACATTGCACTCAAGTTACCTGGCACTTGCTCACTAAAGCAATTATATAAGTCAGCACTAAAAATTAAAAGCACTACACCCTCACTCCCCACTGGCCCTTGTTTTCAATTATTAAGGAATTCCCAATATTATTCTAGCATGTCCAAAGGTCAGTTGTCAATCTCCTCTCTGGTCCAGCTGGTGAATCTGGGAATCTTGAGGCAATGTTATAACTGTCTCATGTACACAGACAACCCTCTCCTCCTCCCATATAACACAAATACTTGCGAGAGATGCAGCTATTTAGCCAAACTGGAGGCTGAGCTCTCTCAACTCAGGACTGGCAAGACCAGACAGGAGGAGAAGGCAACTACACACACCACAAAACCAGCCTCACATAATGCTACCACACCACTGAATCAAACACATAAACACACAAAGACATACTTGGAGGCTCTGAGTAAAAATTTACCTAAACAGCAGAGGCCTCCAAAGCAGACACCCAAACAACTGCTACCTCAAGACACCCCACAAGCAACACATAAACCACAAAATCATTGTGCAAAGCAGTCACAGCCCTTAAGGCCAAATACAACACCAAACATACTTGTCATAGGTGACTCCATAGTCAGACACACTGACGTCCCACTCACCAGGCTGAATAAGGAGAGGGTCACAGTAAGCTGCCTATCGGACGCTAGAATCCGCCACATAACACAAGCACTCGGGTCACTCCACGGCAAGTACAAATATGACACAGTCATTGTCCATGCTGGTGTGAATGACCTGAGATGTACCTCCCTGGACTACATGAAAAAAGACATAGAGGAGCTCTCTGATTATGTAGCCCAGGCAGGTATGACCCTGACCCTGAGCAGTATCCTTCCTTCACCAAGAATGATGCCACAATATAGAGACAAGATGATCAGCTTTAACAATTGGCTTAATGTCTGGTGTCATTCAAAGGGGATCCAGTGTCTGTCTGCCTGGGATGACATGCTTGACAAGCCATGCTGCTTCTCAAGGGACGGCTTGCACCTGTCACCCCTGGGATTCCGGATATTGGCTAAGGGTCTTGCCACCCCCATAGTGCCTTTTTTAGGCAAGGCTCAAATTCTAAACCTACCACCCTAGAAAACAAAAATGGGAAGAAACTGAGGGTAATGCTGCTCAATGCCAGAAGTCTAAATCTCAAAATGCACGCACTCAAGGCCCTTCTCAGTATGGAGAACATTGATGTCTGTGCTGTAACTGAAACCTGGTTCAAGGCTCCTGAGAGCACCCCGGCACTATTAGGTTTTACCTCATATCATGCGTTCTGGCCCCAAAACCCGGGCCACACCACAAAAGGAGGGGGTGTATCCATATTCATAAAGGATACCCACACCTCCAGGTTGGTGGCAACGCACGAAGCTTCGGAAACCATCCAGGTGCAACTAACCATAGGCAAAACTGCTCTACAAATTGTAGCATGCTACAGGCCACCCTCTCAAACTCAGGAACCCCACACTGCCTTTCTGAAGACACTGGAGGGTATAAATGTATCACCAAACACCATCATATTGGGTGACTTTAACTACCCAAATATAGACTGGGAACATTACTCAAGCCCTAACTTTCTAGCTCAATGGTTCCTGGAGTTCATAAATTCAAATGCCATGGAACAGCTAGTCACTGTTCCCACGAGAGGAGAAAATATACTAGATCTCATTATCACAAACATGGGGACAAAATGCTCCACACCGGATGTATATCCCTCATTGGTGAGATCTGATCATAAACTAATCTCACTGGAAATCCACATCCCGCCCCCACCCCAAACAAAAAAGACCACAGTGAAGAACTTCTCTAAAGCAAACTTCACACTACTCAAGACTGGTGTGGTATCCTTCAAGGCCCCTGAGCCAGTGGAAACCACAACCCAAGTTGCGGAAGCCCTTACAAATGCCTTCTATGAACACCTCCAGGACTGCATGGATCAGTCAATCCCAAATAAAACCAAGACTCTTTCCACAAAGGGCAAACATCCAGTCTGGTGGACCCCAGCCATTAACAAACTTTACAATAAGAGGAGAAAGCTATTACATGATAGAACAAAATCTATAAAAGGGAAGTCACCCCTGATCATTATTAGTAAAAAAATACGAGCACTCATAAAATCAGCTAAGGCCAATTTTGAAAGAAAAATTGCCATGGATTCAAAAGACAATCATAAGGCCTTTTTCAGCTATGTTAGGAACCTGGGTGGAAACTCCCAGATATGCTCAGAATTAGTCCAAAATGATACAAAAATCACTGAACCCACAGGCATTGCCAACATACTGGCAGACAGGTTCAGTGCAAACTTCAGCCCCCTCTCCCCCCCTAAAGGAGAGATAACTATCCCAGTGGAGTGTAGCCTCCCAGACATCTCAAATGCGCAGGTGAAAGCTTCTCTCTCTAAAGCTAAAAACACAGCATCAATGGGACTGGATGCTGTCCCCGGCTGTGTGCTACATGAGCTAAATGAGGAATTAAACCCGCACATAAGGCAGCTGTTTAATCTCAGCCTTACCACAGGACACATGCCCAAGGAGTGGCGTACGGCAACTGTGGTCCCACTCCACAAAGGCGGTGCCTCTACGGACCGTGGTAATTACCGCCCCATAAGCTTAACAAGTCTAGTCTGCAAAGCTATGGAGAGGATCATAATGGAGCTCATAAACAAAGATATAGGGGACTTGCAGACATTGGACCCGACCCAGTTTGGCTTCGTCAAGGGCAGATCATGCCTTTTGAACTTGGTCAACTTCTTCGAAACAGTCACCAAGGCCATTGATGAGGAAAAGGCAGTCCATACAGCCTACCTTGACCTTGCAAAGGCTTTCGACACAATACCCCACTCGGGTATTGTAGAAAAACTTACCAGCTTAAATGTAAACCCATATGTCACAAGATGGATTGCAAACTGGCTTAAGGACAGAACCCACAGGGTTAGAGTTGCTGGCGCTATGTCAGACTCCAAGCCGGTCACAAGTGGTGTCCCACAGGGCTCGGTCCTTGGTCCCCTATTGTTCGGCATCTACTTCTCAGAAGTACAGGCCAACATGGGAGGACTTTGGCTGACAAAGTTTTCAGACGACTGCAAACTGGGTGCCATAGTGGAAAGTGCATCGGACACGGATATCCTTCAGAAGGGACTCACGGAAACAGATAGCTGGTGCCAGAGCCATGGCCTGAAGTTAAACGCCAAAAAATGTATAGTCATACCCTTCGGGAAAAACAAGGTAACCCCAAGCTACCATATAGGTGGCAATCCACTAAGCACAGAAGAGGTTATCAGGGACCTGGGGACCCAGGTTGACAGTGGCCTTTCTTTTGACACTCACGTTGCTAAAGTGGTTAGAAAGACCTTCTACATTGCCCACCTGATCATGAAGGGATTCACATCCAGATCTAGTGAGGTCATTGTTCCTCTGTACTCTTCACTTATCAGACCAATGATCGAGTACAATGACCCATTCGGGATGTATCTCACCCAACATCTGCAGCAATTGGAGAGACCCCAAAAGTTCCTCACCAAAAGGATAAAGGGACTCCAAAATCTGTCATATGCTGCCAGATTGAAGAAACTCCAGCTCTATTCAGTCGCATACCATCTGCTCAGAGGTGACATGTGCCTGACATACAAGGCCATATCCAACCCAGAATTAATGGACATGCTCCACCTCAAAAAATCCAAATCCAACAAAACCACTAGAGCAAGCGACTTAAACCTCAGCACGGATATAAATAGGACGTGCTGGAGGGATAGATTTATCCCTCAGAGACTCCCTATGCTGTGGAATTAAATCCCGGTCCATGTGAGGCAGAGCACCTCGCTGGCTCTGTTCAAGAGAAATCTTGACCTGTGGATGGGAGATCGTAGGTTTACCCCGGGAATCATCTCTGTGTCACTGCTGGACCGAGGCACAACAAACTAATGGGCACAGTATTTTTTCATATAAGGGGTAGCGTAAGCCACAAAACTTTGGGCTAGGCTTATAAATGCCTTAGGGCAGGTAGCCTAGTATAAACCTATGAACCTATGTAGCTTTGAAGCAGATTATGTTTGCATTACATGGCTGTCTTTGGCCCAAATAGTATAAATATGCTGCGCATCCTTATGTCATATGTGACTACAGTCCCCTGTTCCAGGGACCTCAGTGTACACTATAATATACATAGAACATGATGGAGAGACACATACATCTCAGAATGGCTGTCGGTCCTCTGCAGTAGGCTTCCAATCCATGTCAAGCAGAGCACCTCCATTAATCTGTTTAAGCACAGGCTAGCTGACTTAATATGAAAATGTTATCTGCCATGTATCACTGCTGATTCTCTCCTGGACCTGCGGGTCCTTTCTATAAGAATCATGGCTATGCTATATATCTCCCATTGCATATTATATTGTGATGTATTGGCAACTCTTCTAAACACCATAAGGCCAATATCCTTGTCAGAGCCTATGAACCTCGGAACCTATGATGATGTCCATTAAAAAAACAAAACATTATCCTGTATTACTGTTCTGATGAGAGTTGTCTGTTGTGCTGACATACAATCCAGAGCTCAGAATCTGATAGGTTGACTTTGGATCTGTACACATAAGTTTGCACTAAACAATCCATAAAGAGAAGGTTAGATATATTAATGAGACACATTTTATTGAATGACTTCACAAGCCTTACAGAAGGATCAACTAGAAAGTAGAGGAGTTACTACTCTAGCAACTGTGTAAATGGCTGAGTACAATATAACTGACAGGTACAACTATCAAGCCAGTAGCACAAATGGAGATATAAAATACATATTAATGTAACTAGTCACACTCTGCAACAGACACATAGCTTTAGTATCCCTGAATCCAAAATATAGACAACAGGGATGTGGCACAGTCATCATGCCTTGCACAGGGTGGTTTATGGGGTGCAGGAGATCTAGGCTGACACAAAAAGTTGGTGAGTGTGTGAGTGTGTGTGTGTGTGTGTGTGTGTGTGTGTGTGTGTGTGTGTGTGTGTGAGTCAGCAAGGGCAGCAGCCAACATGGAACATGTAAATGTAAGGTGAGTGTCAGTAAGTACCCTCAATGTGACATTGGTGTGTGAGAGTCTGCGTGAACACAGCCAAGCTCAGTGCTAGCCCTATGCGTCTGTATATCGGACAGCTGTGAGCCATGCATGATAGAGCTGACAGTTCATCATCACCCCTGACCATAAGAACTGGCTATGTCAGGAACTGCACTTGTACCTCCATGCCCAAGGTCAGATGATGTGCTACTACCTGAGGGTAACTGTGTTCTGCACATGCTCCCTTCATGGGAATGACCATGACCCCATGGCCTGTTACATCTGAATGTGAACAGCACACTCTCTGATGGAGCAGTGGATGTATTGCCACCACAAAAGGTTGACTGGGCATGGCCACATTGGCTCTCAGCAGATGTAGTTGCTGACCTATGCCCACAAGGTTGACACTCCCCTCCCAGCAGACGTTCCATCACAGACAGTGTGCGACCCAGGACAGATACTCTGCATTCCCTCACTGAGGGACACATCCTGTTCATATATGAACAGATCCAGTGCATCAACAGCACATTGGAGGCAGTCATGGATGTCAGACTGTGCCCCATCTAGAACCCTGAGCATTCTTCTGGAGTGATGTTCTGAACATACCTGTGCCTCCATTATGACCCCAAACATGCGTCAAGTCACATGTGAAGAGACACCTGCACCAAGTGGTGGAAGGACAGTAGTCCTCTGATAAGCACCCCATCAATCCTCCTGTGTGGCACCTTTTTCCAACAGTTTGGCTATAGACAGTGTCAAGAGACACTGAAGCAGTAGCAGCCACCCTTGCCTGGTCTATGTCCTTGCCCTCTAACAGTTCAATATCTGTGGCCTCAGTGGCCTGGGTATGTGGAGGCATGCTGGCTGTGTCTGGGGATTCTGAGGGGTGGGTGCTGGATGTCAACTTCTGTGTCAGAATCAGCCTCTGCAACCCCCAACGGTGCCTTACTTTGGCCACCATCATCACCAGATTCTGATGAGACACTGACATTAAGTGGTACAGGGGAAACAGAACCACTTCCATGTTTACGTTTGATAAAAGGAAGAAAAATATGATGACATTAATACCTGCACTACTATGCTGTAGTTAAACAATTTACACTGTTGTCACTATTACAGACATTTAAACCTATATACCACTTACAGCAATGGGTGTGGACAAAGCCATAAACAGTGGGTGGACAAAGGCTCAAGAATAGAGACAAATGTGACATAATTCTCCTATAAATCTAGACAGTTGATAGAAGTTAGGTTTTGCTTCGCAGTGACATTTCTGAGGGGTATGCAGTATGAATGAAAATTCTGTGTCACATTATTTAATGTATGTAATCATTAATGACTTGTCAATAATCTGCCAGCAATTATTATAATCTTAAATATGGTCCAGAAATATGAGTAAAAAAATCTTGACATTCAGCAAAAATATGTGCAGAGGACAAGTATGCAGACAGTACTGCAATACATACAGCAGGCCTGAGAGGAAAATTTAGCAGATATGTAGGAATATATATACAGTACAGACAAAAAACTTATTCCACTTACCAACTGATTTAGCACATGCTTGGTGAATTCCTAATGGTCCTGGGAAAAGTAAAGGAAGACATAATGGCATCATCACCACACATTTACCAGTACATCAGGGGTTAATACTTTTACTCATCTATATGTACGGTCAAATAATTTTATCAGGAATGTGGTTGACAACCTTAAAATAAGCATAGAATTGCAGCTATCTTAAATACCCCCTCCCAACTGAAATACAGCTTTACACAACTATATACACTTATGACACAATGCAACACTATTTTAATGATGATGTAAAAAAGCATACCTAGAAGCTCCACATGTGTTGTGGGAGTGGCACCCACATCCAGAATATATTGGCCCAAGGATTGCTGGGAGCTGTCCTGTGTGGAGGTGTTTGCCAGGAATTCCTCTGTGGCAGTTAAAGGATATGCACACTGTAGCTATCTTACACCCCACCAAAAAAGAAACCTGCTACACATTAAAATGATATACACTATTACAGAATGAATGTAACAGTATTCTACTGATGATCTAACAAAGCATAAGTAGAAGCTCCTCTTGAGATGCAGGAGTGACACCCACATCAAGGACATACTGGCTGATGAACTCCTGGGAGCTTTTCTGAGTGGCAAATTTGCCAGGAATTCCTTGGTGGTGCTGAGGGGTTATTCTGTTGCAGGCCCAACACCTGTGACCTGATGATCACATGCCACTTCAGCTGCATGCCTCCTGGCTGCATGAATCATATCAGTAGCTCTGTGACATACCTACTCATGTGTGTGACTCTTTCTGCCCGCCCAGTTGACATTTTGTACAAGGTCTTCCCAAAGTTCTGCAGTGGGGCCATTCTTGCCTGCTTTTTGATAGTGGGACTTCATGGTGTTGTCCGAGCACATCTATAATCAGGTAATTTTTGGCCTCAGAGAATGGTGGCCTATGTCTAGGGGCATATAATTTACTGAAAGACAAAATAATGATAACACATATAAAGATCAATAAATTTTGTACAGATAATGCAGTAATGGAAGGCTCCCAGTATTCAACAGAGGATTAAATTGTAAAGATTCAACAGTGCCCAGTAAATAACAAGGATGGTTACAAAACTAAGAAAGTAACAGGAGCAACATATTCTTGATTGTGCCCTTAAAAATATTGAACTATGTCACCCACCCAACATAATAATCCACTCTAGTTTGTGCCATAGCAGAATATCTTCTCTCTGAAAAAAAAAAACCTAAATAACAGGGTAAGAAACAATGTTGTTAACTAAATGCCAGTGAAATGTTAAAAACACTATCAAAGGATCTTGCTATGGAACATGTGTACATAGTTAACACACAACATTATACCTTTGGCCTACTCTACATCCTCTGTACCTCTTACATTGCTGGTAATGACCATGGTTCTAACATAGGTTCATAGATTAGTACTAAGCTACCTGCCCTTGCAAGCCAAGCCAATTATCCCTTGTGAGATTCAAACACTGTACTTTGTGCTTGCAAGGCAAACACCTTAACCATTAGGCCACCCTACCAATCAAAATGCAACACATTTACTTCAAATGTATTCTTATCTACAGTCCAGCATATGCATTATTTAGGTTACAAGATGGATACATACCTGATGGACTACAATACTCATCTGTTGAAATATAGTAAATTAGAAGAAATGTGTATCTGAGTAAGAATATCCACATCAGTTTACCCAGCTACACATTTGCCTTTTTTAATGGAGTACATCAATAATTGATTGCATGTGTCCTACTCTGTGCTTCAGAGATGCTGATTACAGCATGCTAATTAACCAATCCTCTGGAGCTAGTCAACAAGATATAAAAGTATCCATATTGTCTCCATGTGAGGTTTTTTTTTGTGGATTGATAAAATACTGGAGTACAGACACAAAGAAGGCACAGAGAGATTGTTATTAGCTGCTGCTTTTTGAATGCATCTGTCTGTGATACAGGCTGAAGACACTGCTGCTGCTGCTGGCAATAGCCATAAAAAAGTCTGCAGGGCACATATACAAAGGAAGAACTGAGCAACCTCTCTCAGCATTGACTCAGAGACTGAGACAAGTGCAGGAAACCATTCTAGTGGAAAGTAAGCTATGTGTTTAAATGTTATTCCTAGTCACAGGGAAGTTTCATAGACTAGCAGTGGGCGTACTTGGTGTGTTACAGGCATCACCTTCCAGGATCTTCAAAACATTACTGCATGGTATGATACAACATGGCAAATTTAAACATTAGTTTTGAGTATATTTTCAGAAGAATGCTGCAATTGTAACACAAATTGCATTAGCCTAAATTAATTTGTGCCTTACACTGGAGTCATGTACATATGACAACAAGAAATGGGGAACAGGGTAGGGTCTATATTATTTATGAGGTGTACAACTCAAACTGCCAAGTCTTGTTTAATGGCCCATGTATCATTTGACACGTGTGCAGGCAAACCTGCCAGTTAACATGAATCCTATATGTCCCACATCTCCCACCTGTTGCAGATCTGTGCTATGGGGGATATCTCACAGGCTCACTTAGGGATAGATGCCTTTGTTCCTCACACCCAAAATAACAGTCAGTGCTTGTTTATGCTAGCCGACCTGGCTTTACTTTTTTAGTCAACTGCATAACATATTCCCAGTTAACATCCTTCAACATTATTAAGGCTATAATATAGAATTGTTGTCACATGCTCTGTACCACAGTACTGGTCAGATAATTGCTGACTGACCAAGGAACATGGACAATGTTATAGATTTGAAAACAAGAATCATAATGGCCTGTGTAAGGAGCAAGTGCAGTATTTTCCAATTTAAACATTTCATTAAGTGAACAACTAACATGCACTATTTCAATATAAATGTACATTCCCTATTTAATTTCCTTGTGTTCTGAATGATTATTACTGCATGCTACAGAGGTGTATGTGAGAACACCAGCATTAAGAAACTATACATCGCTCTGAATGTACATTGCATTTCCCTGTGTACTAACAAATTGTTCTGTATATCATGCATTTATTTCTTTTTTTCTTAAATTGTGAGCCTGCATGAGCCTTACAGTGAATGCAAATGCAGTGGTGCAAGTTCACATGGTCCTTGGTTTGAATACAAGTATTGCAGTCTTGATTTTTTGTAATGTGGCCTTATAATAGCTAGTAATGCAATGAAGTCTATTCACTTATTATTCTTGTTGTGGGAACAGCTGTAAGGGAAGAACAGCCATAGCTAAGGCTCATGGTTCTAACACTGCCAAATTCTATCCTTTTTAATGGTGTCCCACTTCACGTGATAAATTGTATTAGTTGACCTAGTATTTCCTATTTCATAATTGTTGCCCTGATGGCTGAGAAAGTCATATTATGTCAGTTGTTCAGCTTTTTTTTTTTAATTAATGTCTTGTATTATTCCACATATTGTGCTTATTTAGCTTTGTACAAACATATTGCTTGTGTTTGTGCGATGCTAAGCAGCATGCCTCATTTTCAAATGTTGCAGATTGCGAAGTTCTGCATTCTCCATATCTGTTATAGCTGTAATTGGCGGGAAAAGACATTATACATTGGTGTTCATCTGCATTGCACATGGCTCCCATTCAGGGTGAAGTTTTGAGATTTCATTCTCAAAGGTGGAGTGTGCAGGAGTCAAAAGTGTTTGTTGGGCTATTAGTGAATGAATATGGTCCCCGGATGTTGCAGGAGCACTATCATGGATCAAATTACAAATCAGATGCATGGAATAGTTTGGCCCAGGATCTGTCCAGTGTTACTGGTATCCCCAGCACTTTCAAACAGTGTAGAGATCACTATTGTGACATCAAGATGAGGAAGAGGGATACCCTCGATCATTTGATTGACGTATGTAGGACTGATGGCACTCCACAGATGTGCGAGTATCACTTAAAGGCACAGCTTGAATGATGAAACAGCTGCATTTGCTTCTGATTGCTGTTCTTAATATGTTTTATTTTTTCCCACAGCTAATGTGGGGTGAACACTAAATGCGTGAGCCTATGAGGGAAGATTGAGAAGAATGAGAAACGCAAGTGGTATGGATGCTTCAAAACAGTACTGTTATTTTAGCCTTAGGAGTAAATGCAGATTATTGTGCTAAACACTTGTATCACTTTGAGTATGCATTTGTCCATTTTAATGGAAGATTATGCATTGATTAGTATGATTAGTAAAACAACAGTTCAGTATCTCAGAGTAGACAGGGGTTGTCATTTAGAAAACCATACTTCCAAACTATACAGTACATGTGTAAGTAGACATAAATATTACAATGCAAATTCTGACCTATACACCAGGGACACCAAGAGCATGCTTCAGATTATCATTATAACAGTGAACCTGTAGCTATAAAAGTGTAAAAGAAAAGAGTGCTAGCATTATGCTGTATTCTACATGGAAAGTACAGTATTACATTAGCCAATGCTTGTGAGCTCAAATAACACACTCCACAAATTTAAGGGCAGCTTTTGACAATAATGTTGTACCTTGTCAGCAATAACATTCAGTAGTGTTACGTATTCATAATGATAGCAGTGGAAGTGCAGACCTCTATACCTATGCCTCAGATGGCCCACTGACAAATGTAAACATTGTACATGCAACATGCATATGTTCAACATATGCAAGCATGAATGATGCAATCTGATCTGTGTGTTTGTGTTAGCAACAGGGTAGTAGTTGACATAATAAAGGTATTAATTAGAATTTGTTATTGTTATAAGTAAAATGTCTAACAGAATATAATACATAATTTGTAGGAAGCTTTGTATATTATCTGTGCTGTTACTAATGTTCTTTTTTTCTCTCACCCCACCCCATTCCTTCTTTTTATTTATTTATTGTTATTATTATATTATGTATCTAATCATAGTTTCCATTATAACAATTATTTTTTATTAAAGAAGAAATAAGGTGGGAAAGCAGCAACCACAACAAAATAAAAAATCAGCCACTTCCAAGCCAATAACTAGTCCCCGAATAAACATCTTCGTTCTGAAGAAGTCATTCTGACGAAAGCGCTTGACCTGTGTGGATTTTACAACAAGATCTGTGTGGATTTTACAATAAAGTGTGGCAATTATTCAGCTTGTGTGGATTCTATCTTCTACCTTTTCACTTCAGTGTGGTTAGGTGGTATTTCGTGTTTATTCGGGGACTAGTTATTGGCTTGGAAGTGGCTGATTTTTTTATTTTAAATATTTTTTTATTACTTAAGTTTTGTTTTCTATGTAAATGTTATTTTGTTCTTATTTTGTGTTATGTTTGTTCATTATTGGATTTTAATTTTGTGTGTTATTATTACAGCACAGCAGGGTAGAACAGTTCCCCCTGCAATGCCTACACTCCCTCCACTGGCAACATTACCAAGGCCCAGCAGTTGTGGGCTGCAGCCTGTCAGCACACCGCCTGCAGCCCCTGCCCTAACCTGCATCCTCAAGTAGTTCTTCCCTAGATGAAAGGCCTGTGGTTCCTTCTCTGAGTAGAGGCAGGGGCGGTGATTTTGTCACCCGAGCTGAACTACCAGGTTTGGTGTGTAGGATTGAGACCCACACAATTAATGCATGCATATGCTGAGTAGAGACACAGCTCTCCATTGTTATACTTAATAACACAAGGAGATGCAGACATCAAACACATTATCCATCAGTACAGTCAGGTGACAGAGATGACAGTCCAGTGGGTGGGGACTTGATTTTCACTGTCACCAAACATAAGTCTATATACTCACGATTCCCAAACCCCCACCCTAACCAAGGTGTTCACCCCCTCTTGTGTCCTTCACCGACCCTGTCCTTGTCTTGTATGTCTTGTATGTCTGCTAATGTTTCCTCACCTTCCCTACTTGCCTGCCCCAGACTTGCCTATGTCCCTTCCCTAACATTCCACTTTCTCTTTAAAAAAACGCAAAAAAACAGAAAAAGGGCACATGTCCCTAAAAAAAACATTCCATAGATAGCTGTCCATTTCACAGATGTGTCTACTTGATGTACCTAATTTGGTCCAATTGTGTTCATAGCACAATTATGTTGTTGTTACCCCTCTCTCTGGAGGTGACAGTCCAAATACAGCTAAAAATGTGTACATGTGCCCAGTTGTTACCGTTGAAAATATGGATAGCTATGATTCTTAACTACACCCTTCCTGCACATTCTTACCTTCCTTTCACTTTGTTTTTCGCGTGCTTGCTTCCCATTTCACCACTTTCCCATCTTCCCCTTTTCTTTAAAGAATTTTTGTGCGATGGTACATGATTGACAGCATCGCACCATAATGGTAAACTGGAGCATATCCACTTTTATTGGATATCAGTAACTTAGCACCACACATGTCATCATTATTGCATTGAGTGCATACACAGCTGATGATTTTGCAACTTCTCCTAGGGCTGCAGATGTTCCGTCAACCTCCAACAACAATGCCTTAACATCTTCTGTCACAGATTCAGTTATGTAGTACATATATTTCATACAATCAATAGGCAATGTCATATATTTTTGCAATATATCATTATGTTTTCCACACTACTTGCTCCCTATTTCACTACTTTCCCATCTCCCTATTTTTTCTGTAAAAAATTTCCCCTTGATAGTGTGCATTGCACAACCAGATGCATACACACTCAAATGAGAGAAAGTATGTTGTTATATTTCAGATGCTCATGTGCGCTTGTAAAAGTACAACCTACACCAATATTCAAACAGGCCAACACATATGCAGAGAAACATTGGAAGGCATTACATGATGCTGTTTTTGAAACTGGTATCATCTGGACCCAAAATATGGAGTGTTATTATCATGCTTTAATGAGCTAAATCCATGACCAAACCCCACAGAGTTAATGAAGCAACAGGTATATATGTATGTATGACTACATACCAAATAACAGTTTGTGTTGAGTATCCCAAGAAAATGCTTGCTACTCAACTGACTATGTGGTACCATGTATTAAAAGCATGCATGCTGCTCAACGTTAAAAGTCTAAGTCTCAAAATGCACTCAATTGAAGCACTCCTTAAAATGGAGAACATCAACATTTGTGCTGTAACAGAGACCTGGTTCAAGGCAGCAGAAAGCACCCCTGCACTACCAGGCTAGAACTCATTCCACACCTTTCGGCCTCAGAACTTGGACCGAAGCTCCAAAGGCAGTGGTGTTTCCATATTCATAAAGGATGAGCACACCTCCAGACTGGTGACCCAACATAACACATCAGAGATGCTTCAGGTGCAGCTAACATTGGGTAAGACAGAGATTCAGGTCATAGCCTACTATAGTTCCTCAACCATGTCCCAAGACTCACACTCTATGTTCCTAAGCACACTGGAAAATATTAGGGTCCAACCTAACACTCTCACACTGGGCGACTTCAACGACCCCTCCATTAACTGGAAAACTACTCATGTACCAATACACTTGTCCAACGTTTCCCTGAATTCAGTAATTCCAATCCCTGGACCAGCTCGTTCTTACCACCACTAGAGGTAGCAACATCCTTGACCTGGTCATTACTAACATGGGCTACCATTGCTCTACACCAATAGCTAACACCTCCCTGATTAGATCCGACAACAAACTAATCACCTTGGAAATCTATATCCCTCCAACCCCACACCCCCACCTTCCTCAAAGGAAGCCACCATGAAAAGCTTCTCCAAAGCTAACTTTGGGCTCCTAAATACAGAGGTGGCTAACTTCACAGCACCCAGCAAATGGAGAATAGTTACATGACTGCAGAATCATACACCAATGCACTGTATGAACACATACACAAATGCATGGATCTCACCATACCCAATGGAACCAAGACACTCTTTTCCAAAAAAAGGAAGCCAATCTGGTGGTCCCCTGCCATAAACAAACTCTACAACAGAAGGAGGAAACTGATGTGGAATAAGGTGAAATCCCAAGACTGGAAAAACTCCCTTATCAGCCTCAGCAAAAAGATAAGATCCCTCATCAAATCCGGTAAAGCTAGCTTTGAAAACAGAATTGCAGCAGATAGTAAAGATAACCACAAGGCCTTCTATAGTTATGTCAAGAATCTCCATGGCAATACCCAGATTTGGTCTGAGCTGCTGCACAACAGTACCTCCTATACCAAGCAAACAGATATTGCCAATATACTGGCCAACAGATTCAGTGTCATCTTTACTCCCCCCCCAAGGGACCAATCACAATACCAGTAGATTGCCAGGCACCCAGTCTTACTGCTGCACAGGTTAAAACAGCACTGTCCAAGGCCAAGAATACAGTTTCTATGGGACCTGAGAATATCCCTGGCTGTGTTCTATATAAACTATAGAGTGAACTGGCACCTCACCTGTGTGCGCTGTTTAGTCACAGTCTCACCTCAGGCTTTGTCCCTACCAAATGGCACATTGCTACAGTCAGCCCCCTCCACAAAGGAGGAGTGACTACATACCCTGGGAACTATCACCCCATTAGCCTGATGAGCCTGATATGCAAAGCTATGGAATGCAGCATCATGGACTTAATAAACAAGGATATAAGGAATCTCCAAACTCTGGATCCAACAAAGTTTGGTTTTGCGAAGGGTAGATCATGCCTGCTCAACTTGTTCAACTTCTTTGAGTCAGTCACCAGAGCTATGGATGAAGGCAAGGTGGTTCATACAGTCTACCTTGATCTGGGCCAAGCCTTTGATGCCATTCCCCATTCAGGAATCATAGAAAAACTCACTAAGGTAGGCATCAACCCCTATATCACCAGTTGGGTTGCAAACTGGCTCACAGATAGAACCCACAGTGTGAAAGTAGCTGACTCCAAGTCAGACTGCCAGCCAGTCACAAGTGGAGTCCCACAGGGTTCAGTCCTGGGTCCTATCCTGTTTGGCATCTACTTTTCTGAAGTCCAGGCTAACATGAAGTCACTCTGGCTGACAAAGTTCGCAGACGATTGCAAGTTGTGAGCTATTATTAACTCCCCAAGTGATGCTGACATCCTACAGAAAGGTCTCACTGAGACCAGTGACTGATGTCAGAACCACAGCCTTAAGCTCAATGCCAAAAAATGTGTCATCATCCCCTTTGGAAAAAAACTGGTTCCTATGAATTACCACATTCATGGTAGTCCACTGAACACAGAATGTGTTATGAGAGACCTGGGAACACAGGTTGACAGCAACCTCTCTTTTGACCACCACATTGCCACTGTCATCAGAAAGTCCTTCTATGTAGCAGATCTCATTACTAAGGGTTTTGCATCCAGGAAGAAAGAGGTCATTGTCTCCCTCATTAGGCCAATCGAGTACAATGCCCCATTTGGCATGTACCTCACTAGACACCTGCAACAACTTGAGAGGCTGTAAAAGTACCTCACAAAGAAGATACTAGGCCTTAAACACTTGCCCTTTATGGACAGACTCAAAAAACTCCAGCTATTCTCTGTCTCATATCGCCTACTTAGAGACGATCTCTGCTTGACTTACAAAGCGATGTCTGACCCAACTCTGTTAGAAATGCTACATCTAAAGAAATCCTAATCCCTCTGCACAACACGCTCCAGAATCCTCAGCCTCATTACCACAATCAACAGAACATGCTGGAGGGACAGGTTCATAATACAGAAACTGCCCATGCTATGGAATAGACTTCCCATACATGTCAAACAGAGCACCTCACTGGCCCTCTTCAAGAGAAATCTTGATGAGTGGATGGGAAATAGAAAATTCACCCTGGGGATCACTGCAATGACTCTACTCGACAGAGGCACTGGGAACTAAGGTTGGGTGGCACGATGCCAGGGTAATCCTATGGGCTAGGCTTGTAAAGGCACCAGGGCCATTAGCATAGAACACACCTATGAACCCATGAACTTCCCATATTTGTAGATGGCCTGTCCTTGTGTAGTGGGATAACAGTTGTAGTTCTCCATTTGCTTGGCATAAAGCCAGTTTGGAAGCTATGATTGAATAGTGCTTCTAGAAGCCCTGGAAGGTCATATCTCTTGCTATTAAGCAGGCATTGGGGTATGTGCAAATACTACAGTATGGAAGTAACTGATTAGCATTGAAAGCATGAACCACAAAGCATTACAGAGAAAGATGAAGTTTATATAATATGGGGTTTCCCATTACCAACAGGTCAGCAAACAGATGCAAGCAAACCAGATATAGTAGTCCATGAAAAGAAGACAAAAGTAGCATATATTAATGAAATTGTACTCACTGTGATTGTTGTGTCTTATGTACAGCGAGAGATGCAAAGTCATAAAATGCCAGGATAAGAAAGCAGAAACAAGAGCAATGGGGAAGACAAATATTCAGACAGTTCCAATAGCAGTCGGCGCAACAGGACTAATAGAAGAAAAAATAGTATTTGTACTTAAATATGCTACGAATAACTGTAACCCTGTATGAATTGCAGAGTGAGGCAATTCTGGGTATGTTGAATATGCTTAGAAGAACACTCTTGGCTACCATCAATGACTGAAGCAATACTAATTTCATGAATTCTAATTGTGCCCTCTCTTAGGAATGGGTTCCATTCCCATAGTGGCATTAGAAACCCAACAGACACACTTGGATAAATTAAACTGTAGCATCCTGGGATATTATCAGATCCCATCAAAGCAGTGTTTTTTGTTTTGTTTTGTTTTGTTTTTCTGCTTTGGAAAGTGAATCATGGATTTCTAACCTTATATAGTTATGTGGCTAATTGTTTTTTGATTGGTTGGATGCAAACAAACTGTAATCTTAAATGGTAAAAGATCAGAATCTCTACTGTTGTTTTCAGGAGTTTTAAAACACTCTGTCTAGTAGGCAGTGCTTTATTTAACATTTTCTACTGTTCCAAAAACTCAAACGTTATTGTTTGAGTAAGTATGTGGATGACAGCAAAATTTGTTTTGCACTAACAAATGATAATGTTTAGAAAATAATTGACTCATATGGCTGATTTTATTTTCATATTTATTTTTATTATTATTTTATTTTTATTTTTTTAACCAGGCAGAACACTGATCCCATTAGACCAATTTCAGTCTCAGCCTGGTGGTAAATGCAAAAAACATATGACATTATATGTAGACTGAATGGCAAAATGTAATATAGTCATGTAGTATATACTAAGTGAATGTTAGAGCTGGCCTGGTGGTATAAAGACAATAGATATGTAACATTATATACAGAGTGACTGAGAAAACACAATATATATAAATGCATTAGATACACAGTGGATATCAAAGCTGACATACTGAAAGAATCACAATGAAATGCAGTCAGAAGAAAGTATAGCAGAAAGAGGTTAAGTTATATGACCAGAGAGATGGTGAGAAGGCATTTGTACCCTTTCTATTTATCAATCTGTCTATCTATCTATCTGTCTATCTGGTTACACTTCATAATCTCGAATTACTGAAATCCCCAATTTCAGTAACCCGAGACCATGAAGGCAAAAACCAAAATGCCGAAAGTGCATAAGAGCGAATTTGAATATCTCGAATCCGCGCGTATGCTGGGTGTAGTGTTATGGTGCCTGAGATTGCAGGTGAGTGAGTGTTTGTGTGTGTTTTTGTATGTTGTATGTGTGGGTAAGGGTAGGGAGGTGTAAGTGTGAGTGCTGGATTTGTTGGTGTTTGTGTATGTGTGATGTGTATTTGTGTGCGAGCGAGTAGAGAATGGTGTAGTGTGAGGTTTATTTTTATGTTATGTGTGACCTTGGAGCTGGTATATATAAGTAGGCGGTGTGGGGGGGTGCAGCCCCCCACATGGGGGCAAGCCCCCCCTGCTTATATGTAGTCTAGGGTTGTGTGTTTTGTGTGCTGTGGGTGGAATAGTGTGTGTGTGATGTATGGTGTATGTATGTTCATGATTGTGTGATTCGGGATTGTGGATTTTGGTATTGTGAATGGTTTGACTTTATAGCCTCAGGTTACTAAAATTCGGGATTTCAGTAATTCCAGATTATGAAGTGAAACTGTCTATCTGTCTATCTATCTATCCATATGTAAAGTAAAAAAGAGGGGATATAACATTGTATAATGGTGGACTGGGTCTGTAAATTGGTACAGTTTTGAATAATATTTGAGGAGAATGGTTGACTACACATGGCCCAGATTCATGTAGCTCTGTGCAAGAATAAGGCTGTTCTTGCATGGAGTGGTTCGTGTCCATTTATTATAGTGGCACACCTTGCATATGCATGAAAGGCACCCTGCAATCTAAACTAAATGGACATGGACCAGAAACGAGCGCAGGGATGTGTGTCAGCAGTCCCAGCACCTGAAACACACCCCTTTCACTCTGAAAGTGCCGTACAGCACTTCCTGACATGCATGAGTGTCAAACTATATAATATTAGAGCCTGGCTTTAATATTATATAGTAAATGAGTGTCTGCAGACACTGAAATGTAAACAGCTAACATTCAGTGTCCGCGGACACTGAAAAAAGAAACACAAAAACACCTATAGAAGGCAGCAGCCTTCAAGTGCACACCCCCAAATGTATCCACACTTGCCCTACATGCATGGAAGCAGTAGGGCAAGTGAAAAGGAGTAAAAAATAAAAAAAGGAATAATATTTTTTTTTCATGAAGCAAATCCAAAGTTTAAGCACTGCACAGCTTGTTTGCGCAGCACGCTGCTATGTTTAGCTTGGCTGAAATCCTGAAAATGATAGTCAAGTGCTACTGTGATAAAAACATGATTAAGCTGCTATAGCATAGTGGTACTGCCATAGTATAGCATATAGAACATGCTGGGTTCAAATCTCCCCTCTGCCAAATTAAGGAATTTAAATGATAGATGTCAATCATATATCTCAGGTATAACACAGTAGGGGTGGGAATATGTAAAATATAAATGTAAAAAAAAAAGTATAACTTTAATGAAAAAAAAATAGATTTAAGCAATGCTTTGCTAGTGTAAGAATTGCTTACCTGAATTCAGCTCTGCTTAGCTGGTGTAAACATTGTTATGCAGATTTGTGTGGAGCTAAGCATATTGCAACATATTAAAACTGGCCAATCATGAAAAAGTGAGGGAAAATAGCCCAATTTAAACTGCACAGGCAGGAATATAGCCATAACCATTTGGGATTGCACACAGCAGGACCAAAATGGCTAGAGAGAGAGAAGGTGTGCACTTCCGAGCACAATGTTTGGGGCATCTAGGAGTCCAGGGTCATGGTCAGGCTCCTAGTTAAAAACCATGATGACAGGCTGTGGCAGGGCCAGTACCAGGGCTCGCAGTACAAAGCAGAGGCCTGCAACCAGCTTGCATATGATCTCACCAGTGCCACTGGCATACCCCGGACTGGTGAGCAGGTAAACGTCATCACCATAATGACCCGAAGCAGAGGAGAGGTGCACTCTTGGACCAGTGGATCCAAGAACCCCATGTGCAGGATGTCCCACCTGTTTGGAAGTATGCAGTCTTATGTATCTCTAAGTATGGAAAAGGTCAACTTGTGACTCTGCAGGTGTGATTAATGTGTGATGTCTCCCCCTACAGCTGCTGCAGAGAGGTCCCAGAATGTGCAGGCTCATGCACAGCGACTGGCCCAGCTGCATCGGCAGTATGGTGAGTATAGAATACCCCCTACTATTAGCAGTAAGAAATCAAAATTTTAGTAATGGTAGGACTGCTTGTATATATAATTGTGCTGTAAAAGTCAGGAAAAATGCCTGTGTAAGACTGCTAGTGTTACAATGGAGTATTCCCAGCTGCTGTTAAGACTGATATCAGTAGCAAACAAGATACAATAAGCAGGAGAGGAATATCAAAATATGTATGCGTGTGTCTGAGGTAACCTGCGAAGAAAGTGCCATATCAGGGCTACTGTAACAGTAAGAAATTGAAAGCATTCCCCTGTGCAGATCATGCAGAAATAGTAATTGTGGAGTTCTGAAATGTACACAGATATATATGTCAAAACTAATAAAGGGGATCCCATACACTGCTGTGTGTCATCTCACTTGTACCTGATAAATATAAATGTGTATGTCCTGCAGAATGCATTAACTGAGCTGAACTGATTTAGCACTGCTTGGCTGCATACTTTAGAATGAGCAGGTCAAATAACTGGAAAAGAGCAACAGTACATATTCCGACCAAATGTGTTTTATTTGTTTGTTTGCAAGCATTGTCCTGTGTTAACCTTTCCATTTCAGCTGTATGTAGCTGTGAATGTACTGAAAAATGTGTAAGGCTAACAGGTGCAGACCTAAAACCTACGCTGTGTACTCAGGAATCTAAATTGCAGTATGTAGTTGTAAAACAGTCAAATGTGCAATCCGGCTAATGTGGACATTTCACAAAGAGTGACATCAATATCTGTTGTGTATGCATAAAATGTACTGAAAATGGGAAACAAATAATGCAACGTGCGCTAATAAAAGTACTGTGCACAAAAATATAAACTAGATAGAAATGTCACAAACAACACATAACACTTCCCCAGTAGCTCAGTTTGATAAGCATCTGACTGTAGCTCAATTTTGCACACACAGCATGGTTTGAATCCAGGGACTGCCACTAACATCTCAGTCTGGTTCTACAGTTTTAAACTGCAATCTGAATAGAAAAAAATAATGTACTGCAACACATGCATTTTCCATACAGGGCACACAGGTAAAGCAATCTGAATAGAAATACTAGTATGATGTGTATAATTATGAAAGGTAAGGTATACAGTTGCTGTGTTGACCTGCCCCAGTCCTACAAATAGATGCAAGCTAGACATCCACACTCTGCAGTCTGGCCCAGACAAGCCCCTCAAGTGTCACGCTGTCACAGATAGTTTCCCCAGTTGACAAGAAACCTGCACACAGATAATGTCCCAGTAGATGTATGTGAAAGACACAACACACACTTCAGGGCATGCAACTAAAATATGAATCTTAAATATGTGTAGAAACAGCAATGTAATGTGCATGCAGCTCATCTGGACTGGCCCACAGGTAAATAAATCTGTATAGAAACAGGTCTGATGTGTAGAACTAAAATAAGGGTACAATTGCTCTTTTGATATCTACAGCTGTTGGTGTGCTGTAGTAGCCTCATGGCTCAGCTAGAGTGTAAGTGTGGTCAGAATGTATAGTAATGAATAGTAGTGTACTGACACATATACTTGATAGCAGTTGTCAATTGAATCTGTTCCCTTCCCCCACCACTCAACTGATCCAACCATCCCACTGAAACCAACATGGGTATGTTCCTAAACAAACCTCTACTATTGGGATCATTGTTCCATTTGGTTTATCATTGTTAAAACTGTGTGCATACTAATATCCCCTGTTGAATACTCATCTTATTGCCTGCATGACATACCACTAACTGGCATGCTGTTGCAACCCTGAATGCCATTCCATATATGCATGGGTTCTGTTTGCTATGGCACTGTTATAATTGCTCTGTTTTGGGTTAATGGGAATATCCATTCATGCTATTTTGACTAATGTAATGTGTTGTGTGTGACTAAGCAATATTCATTGTTAATTTCCACACTATAGCACATATGGGAAGGCAGATCCCAGCGGATCCACCTCTCCCACCACACCTGGTAGAGGCACTAGTTCCAACACGTCTGGGACCCAACCCCGACCTCCCTCATCTGCTAGTCCTGCACCACCCTCGGGTGGAACCACTGTAGGGGATGGGGTTCACCACCCCCTGCAAGTGGGCACTTAAGGACGTTGTCACCCGGGATGTCATGTAAGTATTGCAGGTATACATGTAAACTTTTGCTACTGTAACAGGAGTTGTCTTAACAGTAATATTGTGTGGAAAGTCACATCTGATATTGACATGTACGCCATCGGTTACTGACAGAAATCATAAGATCATCATAGTAAAGTACCACACAAATCACAGTAATGATTCTGTGGAATACAGCAGAGATATGACCAATAAATGTGGACAGTCTGACACACTCTGGTCAGTCCAAAGGTATACACACCACCCCTTACTACAAGACATGTGGACCAAGCCTGACAAAGTGGATGCTTACAGCCATGTAAATGGGGATATTACAACATACTGGAATAGATAAGCTCACATAGTTTATGCATTCACACACACCTGTCTGTCCTGACACATAACCAGAGGAGCAGAGGTCACAAGCCCACATACTACTCACTAGTTAGTGACATACATCTGTAGAGCATCCCACTGCTTTGTCAGAAATACACAACAGTTATGGTGGCTCGGAACAGTACATGTGACAGTTATCTAGATATAACATCACACTGGGTAGATACACTGAGCTGCTAGGCATGTCACAAAGCACTGTGCAAACTACAGGCAGACTGCCACAACACTGGCCCACATTTCTTATGGGGGAATACACATGTACCTGCAAATATAGCAGGCTCTACAGGCATGTAACAGTACGGAGCAACTGACACCTGTGTGAAAGTGCATACCCACAACCAATCTGAACACAGCCACAGTCACATATGGTAAGCGTACTTCATATTACAGTATATGGACTGTGTGGACAACACCATCCTCATATGTGCCACTCACACACCAACCCTACATATACTGGGCCAATACACAGTGTATTCCAATGCCTGACTGTGGTATGGGACATGTGTCAGTCTGGCCCTACAAACATGTACGCAGACAGGGTACCATACACTGCAGCAGCATGCAACATCACATAGCACAAAACCAAGAACAATGACATCTACCACAGTCTGTACACAGGCCAAGGTACATATTCACATTACATACTCTGTTGACAATCATCATAAGTATACAGACCTCATTACTGTACACACTACAACAGAATATCCAGGTTTTGTCCTCAGATATAAAGACTACTATACTTAACATGTCAAGCAGTCTGGTATCTCACTGGCTTGTTATCAGGTATGATGTCAGTAAATAATGATGTACTGAACATATGCACCTCTTACTGCATGACATATGTACAAAGGTTGACAGAGGTGTGGCTGGAGGCACTAACACAGGGTCAATATTGACATGTTGCTGTGCTGAACCCATACATTTACTGGTGTAACAGGGTTTGTTGTGACATATGTCTACTGAGGGATATGAAGTCAGTAACTCACATGGCTGTCCCCATGTACTGACTGCAATCCTCAGAGTATACTACTGCATTTCTAAAGATAGGACATGTGTGAGTAACACAACACATGTAAGACTCCAAATACTGGCCAGTCTGCAGATAGCCTTACAGGTGGGAGTTTCCCCAACTACATAACACTGTCATGTCAAATAGTAAATCATGTAGACCAGCCATATCCACACAAACCCTGTTAAACCAACATTACTTCAAATGTAGAAGAGCAAGACTTACATTCTATCCTCATGGCTGGAACATCCCCCTCCTGTTTGTTGTCCTGTCTCTACAGTGTATGTTGTAAGAGGTATATCCAACTACTCTCTGTGATGCTGTTTGTCAAACACCAACATGAAGTCCTGCTCACAGTGAATGAAAAGGGCCAACAACCACATGATGTTCTTAGTTATAGCAGTGTGTTTCCATGCAGTTGGCTATCGGAATTATACCACAGCTGTTCCACATGCAGTCAGCTAGTGGGGGACTGCAATTCATGCACAGGCCATCAGTTGATCATGAGCATCACTTACAAAACACAAGCTACTGCCTACGAAAAGCAGGTGTACTTTTCCATATCCACCAGAGAGGGAGTGAGAGAGACAGAGACAAAGTAAGAAAGGAAGGGGTAGGAGAGTGAGTGCTAAGCATGTTTGTGTCACACTTACCAGTACTGGGTTTTAATCCCCTGCCTGACTATATATTGCTATTACATTTTTATGCACTTATTGCATGTACACGTATCTTATATGTTGGAGAGCTGTCTAAAGGTATCTTTGAAGGCGAGTAACATCAGCAACAGTAATAAAGGAGGGATAAGGTAAGTGTAGTACATGTGGCTATTCACAAAAGCAGGTGTCAAGAAAGACACAACCACACTCTCTCAGAGACTCACACACAATATCAGAGTTGGCAGGGTCAGGATTAGAATTCCTAACTATTTTGCTACACTACAGTATTATGCAGGTATCACATGCACCACAGAGGTTATCAGGCTGATATATGGGCAAAGGCTATGTCAAGGTGACTGACAGAAGGCATGCTGTAGTAGGGCAATGGGAGGTGTAGTGAGTGTGAATGGCTTCCGTGTCATTAATCTTCACACACTCACACACACACACACACACACACACACACACACACACACACACACACACACACACACACACACACACACACACACACACACACACACACACAGATTTCCCAGTACTGACATGCATGGGCTCCTTGCTTCACAGGTGTGTAGTAGACTGTGCCAGAAGGAGGTACAAGGCTAGACAAAGGGTCTACCTTGGCATCAGGCCACATGACAATGGTCTGCAGTGTGTCCCTGGATTGGCCCACACAGGTGGGTACTGTATTCACCATCGACTCATCTGGATTACTATTACGAGTGGCCAGTGCTGTGCAATGTCTGCCATGTATGTGTTCTATATTCCATAACATGGACAGTGTCGAGGGTGTGCACATGTCCCACATGCATGTTTTATGACATGTGGAAGTGTACCTGGGGTGTCTGGGGCATGTTGTGTGGATAGATTGTTTTCATCTGATGTGGCATTCCTGACCTCATGTGGTGAGAACTTGCTGTGGAACTGAGGTTGTGCCTGCACCTGCACTGACAGCATGATATAGATATTCATTGGTATTAGTGGCATCTGTCCATACAGGGGGTGTGTATAAGGCATGGTATTTCCTTTGTTGGTTACATTTGCAGACTCTACAGTTGTTGCAGGCATCCAGTGGGGAACATAGCAAAGGACCACTGTAAGCAATTATTTACCTATTGTAGGGTGGAACAGGGTGCCATGTCCTCTATAGTCCACTACAATCACACAGTGGTTACAATCTGTGGGCAATATGCAGGGAACTACCAGTATAGTGGTTGTCACCTAGCCAAGTGTGCTTGTGTATGAGACATGGGTGGAGAGTGTTCTCTGTGTAATGCAAGGGTTGCCTGTATTGTTCACCAATCCATAATGTCACACGTAGGGGTATGGACTCTCTACACCAGCCTTTCTTCTGTTTAACATCTGTTGTCCTTGTAAGGTGGACATTGTGACATATAGTAGGTCCTCAATATAAAAACTTTGCAAAACTCGCTTCATAATGAGTCCTGTTATTACACAATCACAGCTACCTCCACACAGGTTACTGATGACAAATACACAAACACGCTTAACAATACTGAGATTCAAACCCCTATCTAGCACTATTACAGTGCACCGCATTTATCGCACGTGCCACAAGCCCTCCTCCAAAGGTGTATTTCAAGGTGAATGACATCAGCAGGCTTGCCAAAGTAGGCAATGGAAAGTGTAGTGACTGTGACTGTCCTCAAAAGCATTGATCCCTACACACTCAAACATTTACAAAGAGTTTTACAGTTGTCATGGCTGGGATTAGAACTCCTACCTAACTAGTACATCACACTATAGCATTACACAGTTACAGCATGCGCCATGGAGCTTATAGGGCTAGCCCTTCTCCAAAGGTGTATTTCAAGGTGAATGACATCAGCAGGTTTGCCAAATTAGGGTAATGAAAAGTGTAGTGACTGTGACTGGCATCAGAAGCATTGATCCCTACACACACACACTCACACACACACACACACACACACACACACACACACACACACACACACACACACACACACACACACACACACACACACACACACACACACGCGCACGCACGCACACACACACGCACAGAGTTGCCATGTCTGGGATTAGAACTCCTATTTAACTAGTACATCACATGATAGATAGCATTACACAGTTATAGCATGCACCATGGAGCTTACAAGGCTAGCCTGTCTCCAAAGGTGTATTTCAAGGTGAATGTCAGCAGCAGGCTAGCTAATGTAGGGAAATGGGGAGTAAAGTGTGTGTGAATGGGCCATAAACCATTCGCCATTCGTCTGCCAGCACACACACAACACTCAGTCACACACGAGTTTACATTTGACAGGACCATGTATACAACTGCTAGATGAATAATGACTTGTACTGACAAGTTACACAGTTGTCACAAGCACCACAAACACTATAGTGCTGAGAGCTAACAGAAGTAAATGTCTACAGTGATAGACATTGGGACATCATGTAATATTGTCCAATTGGATGTGTGCTGGTTGGAACAGGCCTCATAATGGGAAGGTCTTTGTCACTGTCTGTTACTCTCTTCCTGACATTTATGTATGTGTATGTTTGACCTATTATAGTGTGTTGTCCTTGGATATATGTATGTATTCCTATCCGATGTGTGTGGCAAAGAATGACTGGTGTGCAATGTGGAGTGTGCTCACAGACATCTGTGACTGACAGATATGTATAGTCCACTGTTGTTGCCAAACATGGGCTTCATATAAGTGTGGGAGGATGCCCAGTATGACCATTCAGTATTTTGGTGTCAGACATGGGCTTTGTTTCTGTAAGTGTGGGAGCATGCCCAATATGGCCTTCTGTATTGAATGTGTGAATCCATTCCAGGTAGGTTGTATTCCAGTGCAGGGATTTGTGTTCTACACCTACAGCTAGCAACCTGTTTCGGTAGGATATCTGTAGATAGGTTGACAATATGGGATCACAATGGGCAAAGGATAGTGGGATACTGTAACTATTTGTGTCTGTGCTGCTTCTGCTACATGGTTTTGGTGTTAGAAGAGATATTCAGACATATGTACTGTTTTACACTGTGATGTTTTATGTCATAAACTACTGACAGGTATATGTATGTGCTTGCAGTAATTTCCTGGGGAATATAAGATGAATGAAGCTGTGTCCAGTATGGTGGTCTGCAGCCTACATATTCTTGCACAGTCATGCCATTCTGGAGGGGGTGCAGCAGACACTTGCTGATGTGTCTGTGAAAATGGTTCAGCACCTTGGTACTGTGGTGGCAGAGGATCCCATGCTTGTACATCTATCAACATGACAGAATGACCATATCCTGCTGTGGCCATAATTCACAGCTGTACAGATTTATACAGGTTACCCAGAGGAAGGGCTCATATTTCTTGTCATTAACTCTTCACATTGTGGTTTACGAGCAGGTTTGTAGCCACCCATTCCTGTTTTTACAGGCAAGGATAGTATGTGCACACATCTGAGTTTCAGACTTCACACACTCCATTGTGTCCATGCTTCCACCCACCCCCATGTTATTCTATCCTCTTCCGAATGTTATGCAAATGATAGCTGATAAGTATCCCTATAGTTATCACTTCATCCCAGCTGTATTTAGGGGTTGGTCCACAGTTCATGCAGTAGGACATGGTGGACATCCTAATGGGATTTGTCAACATGGCCTTGCATTTGTGTTCTGTGGAATGTGTTATGTTGTTTTTGGGAGTCCATGAGATAACATACATTGCCAGTACGGGCAAGACACAGGCCTTTGACAGAGGACTGTAGGGCATTTGATAGTGATGCAGGCCATTGGTAGCAGGTCAGTGCATTGTGTCACTCCTACAGTCCCAGGCTGCAAGCCACTGTATTCCCCTGGGGTGACAGGGTAGGTTTGCAAGGTGTTAATGGCAATAGTTTCTGTTCTTGTTAATCCATTGGTGCGGATGCTGGCAGGGTGCTGCTTACAGCTAGGGACATACCTGCATGGGACACCTCTTCAGCATGCTACATTCTGTGAATATTCCCATACAGAGATGGGGGTCATATTGTACTGAATCCCAACAGCAGGGATATGACCTGTGAAGTACCTGTGGATGATGGTGGAGTGAGCTGAGTGCATATGTGCTATGGAAGCTACTTTCAGCTGACTCACAGATAAATGTGGGGTATTCCCCTTATGCTGGCTTGTGTGGGGACATCAGTGGTTTCTCAGTACTTCACACCTGAGCCTTTTTGGTCTGCCAGTGTTTGGCTAGACTACGTCAGTATTCCATACTACACAGCCAACTAATGTGCTGCTAACCTGTATGAACAAATCCAAAGGTGAGTCCATTTGACAGTAACATTTTTTTACACACTGTGTCTAGGGTACTTCCACCTCTGTACTGTTTGTATGTCTGGGCCCACATTCATGCCATGTCCATCTTTCAGATGGTGACAGATATTACGTCCAAACAATTAATATGGATTACTGCTGGATTGTGTCTTGCTGGGATGCATTGTGTTTGGCACGGCAGTTGTGAGAACTTGGCCCTGTCATCAACAGTACTGGCCAATGGCTGCCGGGACACATCCCTCCATGCCTACATGCTGACCACTTTCACACAATATACAGCACACAACAACCTAACACACATAGTCCTGCATATTGTACACGTGCAACAATCTATCATTCTACTTTGGCCAGCTCAGGTAATCTGTTCTCCACTGTTATTATACCCACATATACATGTTACTACATTTCTGCATAGGATTGTGGGGGGGGGCACACCTGACAACTGTAAACATTAGCTATAACTGTACTGGTATTTCAGGTACTCTGTTGGCTTCCATTTCATTCTGTATTCTGACCTATCATGCAGATTAGTGATATATCAGTGTAGTACAGTTCTTAGGTTTTATTGACCTACATTTCAGTTTCAGTCTTCTTACCCTTCAAAACTAACATCCCACTGCCTGACCTGTTGTAGTCTGTCTGTGTAGGTCTGGAGGGGGGCTGTTCACTCAGAGGCCTTAGTACAGCCTCTCTTTGTGTTTGTCTACACCTATCCTGCTGGCTGAGACTATTGTTGGGTATGTGAGCTTCACTGACTGCATGTGTGTGCCCTATGGGCACACATTTGGCCTACCATATGTCCTGCAGTGGGTTTTGTCACCTTGTCTAGTATTGTGTACATTGTTGATACCAGTATTTGTTATGGATTTCATGCTGCTGATATAGGTGTCTACTATCTGCTGCCATCCCATTCAGCCACCCAATTACCTTGCATGCTCACAGCCATACCATAGATACAAGTAGCAGAACATACTACTCCATTCAGCAATTGATAGTGAGAGTAACTTACCTTGTGGCTGCGCCAGTATTGAGGATGGTGCTAGAGGGATGACTATGTCAGATACACATAGTACATTTCCTATACATGGTTAAACACAGGTAGTGTCATGTTTGGCATCCCTTTTTACTGTATGTGCGAGTCAGGGAGATGTGTCATTCCCTGGGTCCCCTATGGTGTCAGTGTATGTGCTAAGTGTTGCCTCTTTGCCAAGGCCTAGGCATACTGGGCATGCCTCCTTCTGCCTACAGGGCAGGCTCATCTTGTTCCTACTCTGAGTCACTCTGTGCCTGTTCTGGCCTTGGCAATGGTGGTGGGGGGCTGTGTGGCCCTGCTCCATGCTATTCCTGCTGCAGCTGTTTCCACAGGATCATATTGCATAGCATGGCACATACAATAACAATTTGGGTACATGTAGCTGGTGAGTACTGCAAGGCTCCAGTGGATATGTCCAGGCACCAGCACTGTGACTTGAGCATCCCAAACACATGCTCTATTATGATTCTGGTCTATGCGTGTGCCTCATTGTGGAGTTCTTGTTCGTGAGTGTGTGCATTTCTGATAGGTGTCATCAGCCATGGCTCCAGTGCATAACCAGCATCCTCCACTAGGTGGCCATATGGGATGTCCCCATTGGCAAATCTCTGGTACAGCTGTGTCATATGCCAGATGTGAGAGTCGTGATAGCTTCCAGGGCTGCCAGCACACACATTCATTATAATACCCTGGGCATCGCACATGACCTGGCAGTTGATGGAGGGAAAGCCCTTGCAGTTTATGTAGACTCTACCCCATTCACCAGGTAGTGCTTTGATGTGTATGTGCATGCAGTCTATAGCACCCACTACCTCTGGGTATTCTGCTATTTGGTGGAAGAGACACAATTTTCTGGTCAACACCTCATGGGTGTTGAGGAAATATATCTGCTCACCGGCATGTGCTGACATGGCATCCAGGAACTGGTGGAGTACCCTGGATGCTAATACCTATGAGATCCCCATGATATCTCCAGTTGGCCTTTGGAAGGTACCTGTGGATAGTATTCTTAAGCCTACACATACCTTGGTATCCACTGAGATGGGTTCCCCTCTGTTGGTTCTGTGTGTGAAGTGTGACCAGCACAGCTCAAGAGTTTGCTGTAGGAGGTCCCTGTCCACCCTATAGTTCTCAACTGTTTCCAGCTCATGTAGCCCCTGGTAGGTTACCATGCATCTGTACACTCTTCTTCTCCTCACTGTGGATTTGTTGCCAGCATTGCCATCCTCACCACCCTCAGCCTCTTCCACATGTCGATTTATGATAGCAAAAGCAGCGCCTATCATTTTGTTGCTTTTGTTAGGTAAAAGTTCCCCATTTCTGTACATCGGTGGTTTAGAGTTTGAGGGAAAAACCAGAGTGAAAGGGGTTTGGATAGTTTATAGTAGTGTGCTGGGTTGCTGCCTGTGTAATTGGCTTGTTCTGATACATTTTGCCAGCCAGCTATGCTAGTTCTCCTTGATTACTTTCCTTCTGCTATTTTCCCTTCCTATTGCCTTCCTGTTTAAGCCCCAAGGCGCACCGCGCAAACCCAGTGCTCAGATGTGAATTGTGCTGCTATTTCCTGTTTTTATTTTTTAAACTTGGTGCGCACCGCAAACACCCATTTAGGAAATGTAAACACCATTTATCAGAAACTGGCCCTCCCTGGACACGATCACACTCTGCATTTCTTAGTGGAGGACAATACAGCCTTAGACATACCCCCTGCCTTAGCTGCACTTAGCTAAGCGCAAACATGTGCCGCAGGGCTCCAGTAAGCTTACAGCATGAGTGACACACCCCCTTATGAAGTCATCTAGCTGTTAGGCTTATACCATGATCTTACTGCACCTACACGGTTGGGTACAAGCTAGCACAGAGGGGAAATCTGTGATTCATTATCATTGCCCTCATTTGCATAGGATTGACTGCTAATGCATGGTTACAAATCTGACACTCAGCCTTCCCCTTAGCAACCACTATTCCTTGGTCTTGTTGTGTCATGCATGCCATAGAGTATTAGGGCAGAATTATGATTTTGGTTTAAAAGCTTTTTTCCAGCTTTTTTTTTTTTCGGGCCGATCCCATTTGCGCACTGCTGCCCTGTGCTTCACCGGCCGAAATCGGCCAATAAAAAAAATTAATTTTTATAATTTTGAAATTATTTTTCATGCCTATGACCATATATTTGGCTTTTGGCATGCCTAACCCTCCTTATAGATGCCTTTTTTATGAGCTGTCATGCCTCCTTTTTGTAGTTTGCAGAAATGTTTTCAACTACTGGCTGAATACATTTTTGCAATCTACACTATTCCTGCATGGACGTCTGCCTGCTTCCCGGATCACTACTTCATGTCATTTGTATGTTTTTCACCAGCAAATGAGCTAATTAGCATACAGGGGCTGTGTCTGTGCAGGAATAGTGCTGGAGCGCTCGTGCACATCCTGGGAGCTTATTCCTGGGTCGCACGACAGCCATATTGCCTGCAGCAGCTCTTGCACTATTCCTGCATGCCGTGCAGAGCTTGCTGATTCCTGGGGATGGCGTTACATAGGTCTCTGATAAGAAATTTGGACAGTGAATGTTTTTTCTTAAGTTCTTAGGAAAACAGTAGTATCACCAAGTGTTTTTACTGCATTACAGAAATGCTTTTATTGCTCTACATAAGTAATTTGCATCTTTCTACACTATTCAGCTTTGGATTGGTGAGTGCTGATCCAAGTCTGATGTTTTAGTTTTTGATATTCTCTGTATTTGATAGATTTGGTATAGTCTTTTTGTTTCTTTCCAGAAGTTATCTTTTAGTTGTATTGCCTGACAATTATTAATAAAAAAATGACTTATATCAAAATTTGGCTGGTGTAACTTGCCTTGGTTAGTTGTGTGTTTTTTTGTGGCACATTCTAGTGACATTTTATTGACTAATATTATAGATAGAAATATGTATAAATAAATAGAAAAGATATGTTTTAGATATAGATTGTAGAACAAAGTGAAAGATGGAAAAACACTCATCCTTTACAAGTAAATGTTTTGAACTTTGAGACTGTCACACTTCAAAAACTGTTGAGACTTATATTTAGTGTATACATTTACACGGCAATAAGGGATTTATAAAGACATTATCACCACTGAATTATTAGGCCGTCATGTAGGGAGCTGTTGCAGTACTGCAGCAAGAAAGCATTTCAGAAGCACAGAGGAGACATATGGAGCAAAAAGCTTATTAGCAGCTCACTAACAATTTTCTGAGTGTAACGCAGTTCATTTAGTAGTAACTGCACTAGTATTCCTCCTAACAGTTCACATAACACTGTTTTTAATACACACACACACACACACACACACACACACACACACACACACACACACACACACACACACACACACACACACACACAGCTTTGCATTACTTACCTGTTGCAGTGCTAACATCCCTTCTCATGTAAAAAGCATCAAGGTTATCCTTGCAGGAGGCAATGGTGTCACACTGCTTAAAATACAGAGCAGTTTAGTCCACAGAAGGGCACCAGATAAATCTTTTCTTTTTTTTTGTTTTTGTAATATGTTGGGGAAGATTTAAATTTTCAGTGTATAGTAGGTGTTAGTGTAGCCATTCATCCTGTAATGGTATGAGAGTTTTTGCTGGGTGGAATACCAGGCATAGATCTTCACAGAGAAGTTTGTAAGAGACAGGCTGAAGAGATAGGTCTTCTAGCCTGTCTTGGTAGCTAAGGATTTTTAGGCCAATAGTCTTCATCAGAAAATTTTATTTTTTTCTTGCTGTACGATATGTCTAGCTAGGTAAATGCAGAAGAGGACATTGTACACAATAACTGTTCAGATTAGGGCAGACTACTGTTAGACAATAGATGAGATACATTTCAAAATCAGTTGTACTCAAAAGGTGGATATCCTAACTACTGTTGCAACTTGGCAGTCAAGTTTGAGAGACCTGTGGATCTATCGAGTGGGATACTGGTTGTTCTGTAAGTTGTAGATGAGGGATGTTTTCCAAAGATGAGGATGCTATACTTTTTTGCATTTAGTCTGAGCCCTTTCTCTGTACTTCACTGGTTTGTAATAACCACCCCTGCTGAAGCTTTTCTGAATCAGTTGATAAAGGATGATGACATCCAGCTTGCAGTTACTGATAAACATGGTTATCCATAGTTTGGGGTTTATACTATGGATGTCAGAGAAGTATATATCAAAAAGGAGAGGTTCCACTACTTAGCCTTGTGGAAATCCACTGGTTACTCTCTTACTTTCTGAAATCGCACCTGTTGTTTTAATTGTGTGTGTTCTATCCTTCAGTCAGTTTTCAATCCATCCTCCCACATAAGCCATACCTTAGGTTCCATCAGTCTGCTTACAATACCAGCAAGAATGTCTGGGTCAAAGGGCTTGGCCAGATTCAGATAAAATGTGTGAACTAAGTGCTCAATTTCCACTGTCTCAATAACCTCACAAAAAACAACTGGTTTATGCAGATATGCTCTGGTTTTGACAATACCAAACTATTCTGAGTCAAACTATATGAAAATTTGAATATTGCAGTTTCTGAATTTGGAAATGATACATTTCATGGCTTTACAAATAAGGCTGGTTAATCAGAGGGCCTGTAACTCTTGGTGTCTTTGGTAGGGCCATCTTTGTGCAGGGGCACTACTACAATTATTTTCCAAAACTCTGCGACATACTCTGTGGATAAGTTTATGTTGAACAAGTATAGATGGGGTTCAGCAAGGGCATGTCTGGCACTAATAATTGGGCATCCATGTAAATTTCCAGGGCCCATGGAAATGGTGATTTAAGTTTCAGAGAGTATAGCAAAGTCAAGATGATCTTATGTATTTCGTGAATTTTGAGCATTCATGATGTCATGCTGATTATCTCTGAAGTGAAGAAAACATTAAATCTGTCTGCAGCTTTGTTAGCTATGTCTTTATGTTCAGAGTGGTAGTGCCATTTTGGATTAGTTCTGCACATTGCAAGGTATTATTTCTGTTTCTTATTGTAACTAAAGAATTATGTGTAGCTATCTATGGCTTTTGATGCAAGTTTCAGTTCACGTTCATCTTTTTATTTTCCGTGGTTGTCCTTAATGTTCTTTTCTGATATTTTAGATAGAGTACTGTGCGTATATTTATTGTGGGACTTCACTTTATTTATTTATTTTTCTTTTGCTATACAGCTGATTAAAGCAGTGCACTACCACTGTAGTTTATTTTTACATTTCTACAAATTTTTGCTTGTATTGGAGTAAAATTCAGATGGTAAAGTAGATTCTAATGCATCAATGGGGTGGTAATATTGCAAGCAAACTCAGAATGTAAACAAGTCTCTATGCTTAAAGTTCTTGAATTAAAATTGTTTACCATTGTGGTCTTAGTGGATTTAAAAAAGAAGTTTACCAATTTGTGATCTAAATTAACCAGGGATAGCGATACTAAAGTCTAGATAAACTTGGGGGCAGCATTGCTGAGGGCCAGATCCGGAGTGTTCTGCCACCTTATTAGGCTGAGTAATGGTTTGTTCTAATGAGTTAGGTGCACCCAGCGTTAGATGTGTAGGTACACTAGCTAATGGAAGAGTAATTGAAATCATCAATATACAAGTATTTTTGTTAGTTCATAGGTTCATAAGATGATACTTGGCTATTGGCCCTGATGCCTTTATAAGCCTAGCCAAGAATTTCACCCATGTTCCCTGAATGTCAGTACCTGTTTCCCCTGTCCAGCAGAGACACTAATAAATGCTTATTTTCCTTTCCATGTATTTAAACCTTGCACCTACTGCTCATGATGCCGTACCTCTACCAATATAGCTACGAGGATATATAAATATTCACCGCTGCCATGTTTCGAACCTGGGCCCCTATCAACTACAGCCTACTGCACTAACCCACTAGGCCACACAAATCTTTATGATATCACAGCCACATATATATGTCCTCCACTGTGAGATTTGAACCTCCTACTTATCTAGTTACACAATCTAGACAACATAGTATTAGTCACAAGTACCACAGAAGTGTAAATGAAGATAAAAAGATTCAAACACTGCACCCTTGCCACAAGAAGGAGCTCATTAATAAGTCAGTGGTTTAGATCACTTTGCCAATTGCCATAATAGCAGTAGCAGTAGTAGTAGATCACTAACTACAGTTAAGACTCTGTCATTGTCTATGGGGGGTGATGATTGGTCATCTATAACAGACTATGAATTTATAGTTCTTCTTTAAGAGTGCATGGTGGAGTTCAATAAGGTCAATGGTGGGGTTGTGTGGAAATTACTTAGATGTGATATTATCTCTGACAAATACTGAGATGGAGTCTACCAATTCTGAAGCCATGGTAAGTGCTAAATCCAGGTAGTGACAGTATGCTATCTATTACAACAAAGACATAGATGTGTACGGCATGTGCAAGAGCATCAACATCAAGCAGTTTGTTAAGACCTCTAGTATTGATAACAGCAACCTTTATGCAGTTAGAATTATCATTTGAAATATCACTGCTTGTTGGAATGTCCAGAGGTTGGACTTCTTGTTATTAAAAAAAAAGTACTACAAGGACAGGAAGGGATATGGCCAGTAAGTATAAGCCATGGAGTGAGAAGTGTAGACCATCTCTAACAAAGCAGGTTGGACAATATTACATCTCTTTCTAGGGTGGCAGATCCAACATGTGTCTCCGAGTGTCCCTCATTTTTGACTGCAAAATGTAATTCACACCCACATGGGCAATCACTACGCCATACTCATATTTGCCCAGTGTGAGGGGCTAAAGAGCTCTTGTGATGTTGCAGATCCAGATGCCAGAGAGACAAGTGACTGTTATGCTATCCTTGTCCATCCTTGTGAAGATGGTGTCTGAGTGCATAACAATGGAGTCACAAATTATTAGAATATTTCTTCTGTAATCTCTAAATTTGTGGTAGTGGGACACTTATGGCCTGCATGCCTGTGACTTTTTGCCCCCTATAGGGCTGATGAACTTGTGGTAGTAAATGTATATCGAGACTTGATTTTACTGGATATAGGAGATTTAGGTAATATTTTTTAGACAACCTCAGCATATGTTGATTTGGTGGTACATGTATATAGGTTCATAGGTTCATACGTAGGTACTAGGCTATCTGCACGAAGGCATTTAAAAGCCTAGCCGGAATGTATTGGCTTTCCCTGCCCCCTTAGATTAGTTCCCTGTGCCTCTGTCCAGCAGAGTCACTGAAGTGATCCCTGGGGTATACTTACTGTTTCCCATCTACTCGTCAAGGTTTCTCTTGAAGAGTGTTAGCAAGGAGCTCTGCCTAATGTAGACTGGAATCTTGTTCCAGAGCATGGGAAGTCTCTGGGACAGGAATCTATTCCTCCAGCACATCCTATTTATTGTTGTGGTGAGGTGTAGATCCTGACAGCGTGTGGCTCAAGGGGATATGGTTTTCTTTAGGTGGAGCATGTCCATCAATTCTGGGTTGGACATGGCCTTGTCTGTCAGGCAGAGATCACCTCTGAGTAGGCGGTATGCAACCGAGTACAGCTGGTGTTTCTTCAGTTGAGCTGCATAGGGCATCTGTTTTAAGCTAGTGATCCTCTTGGTGAGGTACTTCTGTGGTCTTTCCAGCTGTTGCAGGTGTCTTGTAAGGTATATCCCAAATGGGGCATTTTACTCTATGATGGGTCTGATGAGTGATGTGTAGAGGGGCGCAATGACCTTGTTTGATCTGGATGCAAACCCTTTTGTGATTAGATGGGCTACATAGAAGGATTTTTCTAACCACTTTGGCAATGTGGTTATCAAAGGAGATGTTACTATCTGCTTGGGTCCCCAGATCCCTTATTACATTTTCCATATTTAGGGGGCTACCACCTATGTGGTAGGTTGTGGGTATTTTGTTTTTTCAAAAGAGGATGACTATGCACTTTTTGGCATTTAGCTTGAGGCCATGGTTTTGATACCAGTTATCTGTCTCAGTGAGACCCTTTTGGAGGATGTCTGTGTCAGCCGAAGAGTCAATTATAGCAACTAGTTGGCAGTTATCTGTGAACTTGGTCATCCATAGTCCTCCTGCACTTGCCTGTACCTCTGAGAAGTATATGCCAAACAGGAGGGTCCTAGGACTGAGCCCTGGGGAATGCCACTTGTAACCGGTTTAGAGTCAGACCTAGCTCCCACAACTCTTACCATGTGGGTTCTGTCCATGAGCCAGTTGGAAACCCATCTCATGATGTAGGGATTTATGTTCAGGCTGGTGAGCTTGTCTATAATACCAGAATGGGGAATGGTGTCGAAGGCCTTTGCGAGGTCTAGGTAGGCTGTGTGGACCACCTTTCCCTCATCTATAGCCTTGGTAACTGTCTCAAATAAGTCCACCAGGTTTATGAGGCATGATCTGCCCTTAACAAATCTGAACTGGGTAAGGTACAGGGTTTAGAGGTTCCCAATGTCTCTGTTAATGAGATCCATGATGATGTGCTACATAGCCTTGCAGACCAAGCTAGTGAAGCTTATAGGGTGATAGTTCCCGAGGTCTATTGTGGCTCCACCTTTGTGGAGTGGAATAACCATTGTTGTGCACCACTCTATGGGCACGTAGCCTGTGTAGAGGCTGAGTTTTAACAGTGTGTTTAGGTGTGGGGTTAATTCATTTTTGAGCTTGTGTAGGACGCAGCCTAGGACACCGTGTGGTCCCATTGATGCTGTGTTTTGGCTTTGGAGAGGGCTGTTTTAACCTGAGTGTCTGTGATTTCAGGGACACTACATTCTTCTGGTATGGTTATGGGCCCTTTTGGAGGTGAGAGGGGGTGAAGTTTGCACTGAACCTGTCTGCCAGGATGTTGGCGATATCAGTCAGTTCATTGTATTTTGTGCCATTCTGCACTAACTCCGAGCAGATCTAAGAATTGCCACTTAGATTCTTGACATAGCTAAAGAATGCCTTGTGGTTATCTTTGGTGTCCTCGGCAATTTTCCTTTCGAAGCTAGCCTTGGATGATTTTATGAGGGATCGTAGTTTCTTGCTGATACTGAACAGGGATGTCTTCCCTTCTTGGGATTTTATCTTTTTTGTACTAGTTTCCTCCTTCTATTGTATAGCTTGTTTATGACAGGGGACAACCAGACTGGTTTCTTTTTCTTGGAGGAGTGAGTCTTGGTTTTGATTGGGATCGCACGATCTATGCATTCTTGTAGGTGCCCGTAGAGTGCATTAGTAAAGGATTTTGCAGCTTGGACAGTGTTATCCTTTAGCATGGGGGCTTTGAAACTTTCCACCTCAGTCTTAAGTAACATGACGTTTGCTTTTTAAAAGTTTTTCATGGTTGTTTCTTTGACCTGGGGTGTGGGTGGAATGTGGCTATCCAGAGTGATTATTTTATGGTCAGATCTAACCAGCGAGGGGTTAACCTCCATTGTGAAACACCGGTCACCCATGTTGGTGATGACCAGGTCCAATATGTTGTCACCTCAGATGGGGATGTTGACCAGTTGATCCAGGGTATTTGAGTTTATAAATTCTAGGAAATGTTGGGCAAGGGAGTTAGTACTTGAGTAGTTCTCCCAGTTAATGTTTGGGTAATTGAAATCGCCCAATATCAGGGTGTTTGGTAGAACCTTTATGTTTCCCAGTGTTTCCAGAAATGCAGAATGGGGGTCCTGGACATGGTGGGTGATCTGTAGCAAGCTACAATTTGAATTGCAGTGTATATGGTGCTGTGTGATGCACACAGTCCTTTGTTTTAGGTGAGAGGTTTTCTTCCATATTGATACGATACCTGCATTTATTAAAAAAAATGTATTGTTAGTACCGAGTATTAGTTCATTGTGTGGGATCATTAGAAAGTTTAAGGACATCCAGTGCTATGTGGTTGTCACCAATGTCAGCCAAGTGAATTTACTTCTTGTGAGGGGTCACTGACACATGTGTTTCTTAACAGCAAGTCACTGATGATCAAAGTTAGAAGGGAGGCTGCAATCAACAGGTAAAGGAGGTTTCAATCAACATCTGAATAACAGTTTCAGAGACATGATATTTTAACAGCTTAGAGTATCAGTAACAGATCCTTTTCTTCTCTTAGAATGTCAGAGATTTAAGTTAGTGAGGTAACGCATAGTGACGTAAGGGTGAGTTGCAATAATAGTCACAATTTGGCTTAATAATAATAGGTAAGGTGCAGCTTGTTGTGCACCAAGGGTCACAGCACAACAGATAGCAGAAAGACTGAGCACTGAGAAAGAAGACCAATAACCACAAATGTGATTCTAATACTCTGACAGAGGTGATTTTACTGGCTTGCATCTATGGAAGTTATAGCTCACTGACACCATGTACAGCACAGCTCAGTGCAACCCAGGAAAATCGAGTGTAGTGATGCACACGGTACTGCTATTTAAATGAAGACAGACTCTAAAAACTCAAAAATAAATCAATGTGAATGTGTTCCTGAATCCTACTCCTATCTGATCAAATCCTACCTGGCATTTTGTAACAGAATCTTTATGGAATTTTAGCCAGACAAATTACCACGCTCCTTGCTTTGATTTATGATTTCATTTTATGAATAAGGACTTGTATGTAGCCCATCATTGAAGTAGGAATAACAATTATCCCTTTACAGTACATCATTTTTTTTTATTTGCATATTTGCCATGACAAAAGACAAATCTGGGACTTTAATGGAGAGAGAGAGCATAAAAGAAAAATGAAAAGAAATAAGTAGTTTATTGTAATGCAAGTAGGAACAGTAAGATTGTATTATTTGTCATTCTGAAAAAAGTTATATGCCCACCTTTTGCATAATTGTAGTATTTCTAACTTTACACTGCACACCTATGCCTTTTTGTAGCCTACTCAGTGTAAACCCTCCTCAGCCATCTTCCCCAACACACAATCACCTCTTCCCATTTTCATGACCCACATATCTGACAAACTTCTTAATCTTAATAATAAACTTCTTAGAGCTATCGCTACTTGCTACTTATTTCAGTACTTTGATAGTTCCCTCATCACCCACACCAATCACTAGCATTAGTTCCATTACCCCTTGTTTGGCCAAACTCCCTTAATCTCTCTGTCTCTCAATCACAAATAGGCATAGACACCAGCTGTCCTCAGTTTTCATACCATACACATGGTCCACACACTTATTAATTCCTTCTATAGCCCTTTAACAAGCTCACAGCCCCAAGATATCTGGATGTTGTCTGAATCCACTTCTCCCATCTCCAACAAACATCCAACCCTCCCTCTGCAGCCCAATCAGTGTGACAATTTGGTTGAGGTGCAGTAGTCAAGAAAAACATTTTGCAGTCTTTGAGGTTGCACTTTTCCCCACCATGTGACCTTGTAGCTGTTAAAAATAAGTTTGGAGGGATGGAGGGTATCCCCCTCAATTGAGTACAGAAGGGTTTGCTCATGCAAAAAAAGACTTACGTAATGCTTATGTAACAAGGTTCATAGGTAGGTACTAGGCTATCAGAGCAAGGGCCTACGTAAGCCTAGCCAACAAGGTTCCCTGGCTTACGCCACCCAAGAAAGTTATTTTCCTGTGCCACTGTCGAGCAGAAACACAGAAATGATCCTCGGGGTGTATTTCCTATTTCTCATCCACTCATCAAAATTTTTCTTGAAGAGTGCTAATGAAGAACTTTGCTTGACATAGATGGGTGGCCTGTTCCAAAGTATGGGAAGTCTCTGGGACAGGAATCTATTCCTCCAGCATGTCCTGTTTATTGTGGTGACAAGATTTAGGTCCCTAGACATGTAGCTCGGAGGGATTTGGATTTCTTTAGGTGTAGCATGTCCAACAGCTCTGGGTTTGACATAGCTTTATATGTTAGGCAGAGATCACCAGGGAGTAGGTGATATGCTACGGAGTAAAGCTGGAGTTTTTGAAGCGGTCAGTGTAGGGCATTTGTTTGAGGCCATTAATCCTCTTTGTGAGGTACTTCTGTGGCCTTTTCAGCTGCTGCAGATGTCTTATGAGGTACATTCTAAAAGGGGCGTTGTACTCTATAATGGGTCTAATGAGTGTCGAGTAGAGGGGAACAATGACCTCTTTTTTCTTGGATGAGAACCATTTTATGATGAGGTGTGCTATGTAGAAGGACTTCCTGACTACTGTGGCAATGTGACTATCAAAGGAGAGACTACTGTTCACCTGGGCCCCAAGATATCTGGATATTGTCTGAATCCACTTCTCCCATCTCCAACAAACATCCAACCCTCCCTCTGCAGCCCAATCAGTGTGACAATTTGGTTGAGGTGCAGTAGTCAAGAACAACATTTTGCAGTCTTTGAGGTTGCACTTTTCCCCACCATGTGACCTTGTAGCTGTTAAAAATAAGTTTGGAGGGATGGAGGGTATCCCCCTCAATTGAGTACAGAAGTGTTAAGTAGATTGTTGCCTATGTGGTAGTTCATGGGTACAGAGTTTTTACCAAAGGGGATAACACTGCACTTTTTGGCATTGAGCTTGAGGCCATGGCTCTGACACCAGGCATCTGTCTCAGCGAGACCATTCTGTAGGATGTCCACATCATTTAGGGATTTTGCTATGGCTCCTAGTTTGCAGTCATCTGCAAACTTCATTAGCCAGAGGCCTTCTGTGTTAGCCTGTACTTCAGAGAAGTAGATACCAAACAGGAGAGGTCAAAGGACGGAACCCTGCAGTACTCCACTTATCACTGCTTTCAGGTCAGATTTGGAGTCTGCAACGTTTACAGTGTGGGTTCTGTCAGTGAGCCAGTTGGCAACCCATCTTGTGACATAGGGATTTATACCTAGTTTAGTGAGTTTAGCTATAATTTCAGAATGGGGGATGGTGTCGAAATCCTTGGTGCGGTCAAGATAGGCTGTGTGAACCACCTTACCCTCATCTACGGCTTTATTGACTGCCTCAAAAAAGTCATTCAGTTTCAGTAGGCATGATCTGCCTTTCACAAACCTGAACTGGGTGGGATCCAGAGTTTGGAGGTTACCAATGTCTTTGTTTATGAGTTCCATGATGATACGTTCCGTGGCCTTGGAGAACAGGCTCATCAGGCTAATAGGTCGATAGTTCCCAGGATCAGTGGTGGTTCCCCCTTTGTAGAGTGGGATAACTGTTGCTGTGTGCCATTCAGTGGGTACAAAGCCTGATACAAGGCTATTATTGAACATGGTGCTTAAGTGGGGAGCCAGTTTGTTCTAAAATTCATGTAAAACGCAGCCTGGGATGTTGTCCAGTCCCATGGATGCTGTGTTTTTGGCTTTAGAGAGTGCAGCTTTTACCTGCGTAGTTGTGATTACAGGGACTCTGCATTCTTCCTGTATAGATATGAGCCCTTTAGGGGGTGTGGGGGGGTAAAGTTAGCACTGAACCAATCTGACAGAATGTTGGCAATATCAGTTGGTTCTGTAATTTGTGTGCTGTTGTGCTGTAACGCAGAGCAGATCTGGGTGTTGCAATCGAGATTCTTGACATAGCTATAGAATGCTTTGTGGTTGTCCTTAGAATTAGTGGTGATTTTGTTTTCGTAGCTAGCTTTGGAGGATCTTATAAGGGATCTCAGCTTCTTACTGAGGCTGAGATGGGATTTTACTCTCTTTTGCAACAGTTTCTTCCTTCTGTTGTACAGTTTGTTATTGGCAGGGGACCACCAGATTGGCTTCCTTTTTTTGGAGGATAGCGTCTTGGTTCTGTTTGGGATAGCATGATCCATGCACTTGTGTAAGTGCTTATAGAGTGCATTTGTGTAGGATTCAGCAGTTGAAACTGTATTGTCCATCTGCTTGGGTGTCATGAAGGTCACCACTTCTGTCTTAAGAAGCATGAAGTTGGCTTTGGAGAAATTTTTTACCATGGTTTCCTTAATGGGGGGGGTGGGATGTGGATATTAAGGGTGATTAGCTTATTGTAGGATCGGACCAACAAGGAGTTGATTTCAGGTGTGGAACACTGGTCACTCATGTTGGTAATGACTAGGTCTAGGATATTGTTGACCCTGGTGGGGGTGTGGATAAGTTGATCCAGGGCATTGGAGTTTATGAATTCCAGAAAGCGTTGAGCTAAGGAGTTGGTACGCAAGTAGTTTTCCCAGTTAATGGTGGGGTAGTTGAAGTCACCCATTATTAGGGTGTTTGGTTGAACCGTAATATTTTCCAGTACATCAAGAAAAGAGGAGTGGGGATCCTGGGGCATGGTGGGGGATCTGTAGTAAGCTAATATTTGGATTGCAGTTTTTCCCAGAGTTAGTTGCACTTGGATAATGTCGGATGCATTATGCTGAGCAACTAGCGTGGAGGTGTGGATATCCTTAATGAATATGGACACACCTCCACCTTTGATGTTTTGGTCCAGGTTACATGGTCGAAAAGTGTGGTATGAGTTATAGCCTGCTAGTGCAGGGGTGCTCTCTGGAGCCTTGAAACAGGCCTCAGTCACTGCACAGATATCGATGTTCTCCATTTTAAGGAGTGCCTCGAATCAGTTAATTTTGAGATTTAGACTTCTAGCATTGAGTAGCATTACCCTCAGTTTTTGCTTGCCTGTTCCTGTTACGTGGTGAATTTGTTATTTGAACCTTGCCTACAAAATGCACTATAGGGGCAGCAAGAGTCTTAGCCAGTATCCGGAATCAAAAAGAAGAGCTAGCAAGTACGGCTGGTGCAAGGCAAGCAAGCTGATTAGACCCAAAGAAAAAATGCCAGCACCAAGAATGAGTTGAGTAGTAGAAGCTTTATTAAAGCTTAAATTTAGTCTAGACCGGTTTCAGCACATGGCTTTCATCAGTAGATTATTACACACAAAAGAAGGTCTTGTTATAAATACCTTTGTGACTGGAAGTAGATTGACATCATTTCAATCATGTCAATCTACTTCCATTGGCATTTTTTCTTACACACCGCTTTTGCTTCATGTACATCATCTTTGCATGTGCCTTTTTCGTTTGGTTCCAGTGGATTAATATTGTATGGCCTTGGATTTCACTACGTGGAGTTACTTGTTAGTTTACAACGTTTTTTTGTTGGAGAAAGCCTCAGCCATTTTTCATGCTCTTTAAACAACTTTGGGATTACCTGTATGTTGGATACCAATAGGGATACGACCTGGTGCTTCAATACGGGCAGAGGCGCTGATTTTTGTGAGGTCTTTTTTAGACTGCTAAACCTAGGTATGTGAAAATATGGTGTCAGCTATTTTAGATGTCCTTCGATGTTTCGGGGATTATTTACATGCTTGATACCTACACGGAGATGAGCTGGCACTTCTAAACGGGCAGAGGCGAAGATTTTTCGTTCAACATTATAGGGATTGGGGAGTTCCCTATTGGACCATTGTCACTGAACAAAACTTATTTTCAGGTACTTTCACATATATGGCTTCTTCATTTTGTTTTCTTTTCTTGGGGACTGTTGAGATTGTCTACCTTTCCATTTGGACTTTTTAATTGAATAACATCCACATTTTGGTTGCCTTATCATCGTTGGATGGATATTTTGTTGTGGGGAAGATTAACGCGATGATTTTTGACATTCTTTTACATGCAGTATATTCTACAGTAGCTATACTTTCGTACCGGTTCGTTTGAAGAATTGGGACTTTTTTTGCAAGTTGCTCTTCAGGATTTGGGACTATATAATTTATCATGTCTTTGTACTTATGATTGCTTTTTCATTTTAAAACAAAATTTGACATTTTTTCAGAGTATTGGCCACACTATCTAGTGAGAAGAACTAATTATATATTATTATTATAGACTCTTGATGAATAGGTATGTGGTGTTTAAGCAGCAACAGTATGTTTTTCATTTAAGCAGATTAATATATTGAATTTTTATTAATATTTTCTGCTTTCTAGCCCTTATGTTTATCTATCTCACTTATTGGGATTATATGCTATTTAAGTTTATATCCAGCGGGATGTAAACTTCTGCTATTATTTTATGCTTTTTGGGCATTTCTTATAACCCAGTACACCTGCCCAACTCATATATAATATATATTGGATAGACTATAGCAGGACATATCATACCTATTAAGCATATTATTTTGATTTATAATTTTTGCTATTTCTTAGGAATATACCATATTGCATGATTACTTTTATGTTGTCTATGTTAGGCTTTGCATATGGTCCATATTTCTAGTAGCATTCAGATAGGGACATTTATAATGTGGCTATATTGTTCATAACCTATGCAGTTCTCAATTATTGGGCCTTTCGTATTACTTAGGTGAACAATACGGATACGGGCTTTGTCTACATATACTTAGCAGCATTAAGACAGGGACATTCATGTTGTGGCTATATTGTTTATAACCTATGCAATTCTCAATTTTTAGGCCTTGCTTATTACTTAGGTGAACAATACAGATATTAGCTAAGTTTATATAATTATTTATATCCATAAAATTCTATCAGGATATGGTTTATTTTGTTTATCAAGCACATTACACTGCTTAATGCCTTTATTTGTCCAGCAGGAATATATCATGACAATATTCATTCATATCATAGGACTATTCATATAAACTGTCTGGGCTAGGCTTTGTATACTATTTATAGTTCTAGCAGTATCTAAATAGGGACATTCATGTTGTGACTGGTTTGATTACAACTTATGCAATTTTCATTGCTTACAATTTAACTTAAGATTACAGATACTTGCTAGGTTAATTTCAAAAAAATATACATTCTGGTATATTTACAGCAGGGCATGATATTTCGTGCCTACTAAGCGCATCTCACTGTTCCTTATTTTTGTTTCTGAGCAGCAATATATGTTATATGCTTATATACAAACATACATTTTGGTATTATTCCAGCAAGGTATGATATCTTGTGTCTGCTTAGTACATTACATTGTTCCTTAATTTTGCTCTCGAGTAGAAATATACTTTGTTAGTATTTATTTACATCATATGATTATTTCTATATCTCATTATTGGTAGAAATCTGAACATTCTCCATCTTTTGTTGCATGGGTTATGTCAGGGGAATATTGACAATTGCAAGCCACATGCAGGACTAACTTGACCTATATATATTACATGAAAATTTCATGTCAAGTACTATGTTGAAATTGTTATTAGAATTTTAGGTCATTCTGATAGCCAGGTCTTTATTCATTCTGATTTTTGATTACCTATGAGCTTTTGCTTTCGTCTCTGTCTGACTCAAACTAACACAGATATATATTTATATACATTCATTTAATTTGGGGTAGTGATACTGTTCCTGTTTTTTTGTTCAGGCACATTTTTGATTGGCTTTACCGTGCAAGCAAACAATATCTCTTTCAGGCAACTTATTGTCATGGATCTACAGAAGTTATTATCCGATAAGGATGATATAGAGGTTTTTGGCATTGGCATGATGTCTAAGGAATCGGACAGTGGTCCAATATTAGATCCAGTTGACGGTTTCTCTTGTTTGTTTAATCAGTTAGGCAAACAAATTAAAACTCTTAGGACAAATATCTGGCATCACAAATTGTTCAAGGCATACCAAAATCAAAAAATATCCCCTAGGGGATTAAGGTAAAAAATTCAACCATTAGTTGGGATACCAGATGACACTTTACTCAAAGATTGGCAGCTAGCACAGCAGGAGGCAGCCATGTCATTTGTAAATATATTGGCATCTTTTTACAAAAGAACTGTTCAGACCAATATTTTGGAAGTTGAAAAGACATGCCATGATCTTAAAAAATTTGAAGAACAGGCCAATTTCAAAGGTGGCCTGAGCAAAATATCCAAGGAACTGTTGACTCTTGAGAATAATCTTAAAATTAAAAAACTTCACAAATTCTCAAGAGACAAGGAGGATTATGACAGAGGTAGACAGTTTGAGTCACACAGGGGGGTAAGGTTTGCCCAGGGTACTAAGAATCTGACTTTTGTGTGCAAAAAGAGACCTAGGTCTATTTTGAAAAAGACGGGCTTCAGTAACACCACTTCTAGTGAGGAGTCCTCAACAACAGACACAGAATGTTTTGGCACTGGTGACTCACCAAATGTTAAGAGGGGACGAACATCAGATGACCCTTTAGGGGTAGAAAACACAGGGGAGGCAGAAAACACAAGGGTAAAAAGTTTGGAGGATCTGTTCATGTCAGTAGTAAAATAGATTTACCTTGTACTAATGTGCTCAATATTTCAAAGTATGTTTTATCACAAGATGAATACACATTACTCAATAAAGGTCTTGGATTCATTCCTGACTTTTTTATTGATGAGAGCTCTTTAGTATCAGATACTATTGCATTCTGTAGAAAGATTAACCTGAATTTATTTTTCAGACAACAGGATCATTCTGATCCTTCTCAAAGATCTTCTGAATTCCGATTTCATAAATCAACATTTAATCCTCCCATGGACAAACATGTGGCTATTTTTCAACAGGCCGTCATTAAAGATTTACATATTAATTTTGGATCAGATTACAATATCAAGCACAATTTATCCAAATCCGAACAACTGGCCTTAACACATCTTAAGAATAATACTGATACTGTCATTCTCTCTGCTGATAAGGGGGGGTGCAGTTGTAGTTATGGATGCCGATTATTATTGGGATGAAGGAAATGGACAGTTGTCTAACCATCATCATTACATGAAAATGAGTACCGACCCTACACCTATTTTCAAAAGAGAAATAGATGACTTTTTACAGGAGGCTGTGGAGGCTGGCATTATTTCAGATAAGATTAGATCACATCTGATGGTCAAAGATCCAGCCAAACAATACTTATATTTATTACCGAAAATCCATAAATCTATACATAAACCACCAGGCAGACCAACTGTGTCTGGGATTGGATCGCTCACAGAACCACTTTCTGTTTTTTTTAATGGAAAAATTGAAACCCCTTCTATCTCTAATTAGAGCTAGACTGCAAGACACTACTGAATTTTTGCAAATTGTCTCTGAATCAGAAGTGGAGCCGGATTGGCTAATGTGCACCCTAGATGTTAAGTCTCTATATACTAGTATTCCACACTGGGCAGGACTAGCAGCTTTGGATTTTTGGTTAAACAAAGCTAATATTTATGCCCCAGGATTCAATACATTACTCATTTGCATGGCTGAACACATCCTCACCAAGAATATATTTTACTTCAAACAAGACTGCTATTGGCAAATACAGATGGGTGCCTCTTTTGCACCCATTTATGCTGACCTTTATATGGGCTATGTGGAGGAACACATCATCTATGATGAATTGCACAATGTATACCTACCAGAGATTGACATCTGGAGAAGATATTTGGATGACTGTTGGCTAGTATGGAAGGGTGGTAGTGATTATCTTCAAGAATTTGTTGAACATCTTAATGGAAATATTTGGGGTACAGAATTTACGGTGGACTATCATCCTAATGAAATACATTTCTTGGATGTCTTTTTACAGCGCCAATCGAAAATTTCCCGAATACAACACCTTGCTCCATGCCAACAGTCTACATCCAAAACACACAATTAATAACATTCCCAAATCACAAAAGGATATGTTCCTCTGAGCAAGATCTTAAACAACATCATGATGATTTAGCCAATAGGTTTATCACTAGAGGATACTCTAGATATTCTATCAGTTCTGCCATGCTATGGAGCAGAAACCAATCTAGGGACTCACTACTGAAATACAAAGAACATCAAAAACATACAAATCAAGAAACATGCAGATTAGTTACAACCTATGGAAGGAATACTAAACACTTTCTTAATATTACAGATAAACATTGGAACATATTGAAGTCTCATTCCCTCCTCGAGGACTATTTGGGGGAGCAATGCTCATTCTCATACAGAAAGGGGAAAACACTTGGATCTCATTTCTCACATTACAAGAAACTTAACTCCAGAGATGAAACCTTGTCCCAAAGAACATTAACAGGTGAGAAATTAGTTGGAATATACCCTTGTGGTCATTGTAGCTTTTGTGGCTACATATTTAAAACTAAAACTTTCACTAGCAAAAACATGGGTCACTTATATGATATTGTTTTTTTTTGGTAACTGCAGTTCAGATTGGATTATATATCTTGCAACATGTACATGTCAAGCTTTTTATGTTGGACAGACATACAGACAGTTCAGAATTAGAATATCTGAACACCTGGGGGACATTAGAAATAGCAGGATTACAAATGCATTATATAGGCACACTATGAATCATCCCACTGCAAAGTTTTCATTTACTATAATTAATATCATTACAGGCAACCGTGCTTTTAAAACTGGATGGCATGACATTCTGAACAACAAAGAGAAAAAATGGATAGTGAAATTAGGCAGTTTATTTTCCCCTGGACTTAATGATAAATTATCATAATTCTAATATTGTTCTTTTTTGACTTTCATACTTATGTCTGAATATGTATATTTTTTAAGCACATGCATTTTGAATTGTTTATTAATATTTATTTTTACTTTTGTGTTTATTTTGTATTAATAACATTCTCTTCTTGAGACAGGAAATGATGTCAATCTACTTCCAGTCACAAAGGTATTTATAACAAGACCTTCTTTTGTGTGTAATAATCTACTGATGAAAGCCATGTGCTGAAACCGGTCTAGACTAAATTTAAGCTTTAATAAAGCTTCTACTACTCAACTCATTCTTGGTGCTGGCATTTTTTCTTTGGGTCTAACTAGTATCCGGAATCCCAGGGGCGACAGGTGCAGGCCATCTCTGGCAAAGCATCGTGATTTGTCAACCATGTCATCCCAAGCAGACAGATACTGGATCACTTTAGAGTGACACCAGAAGCTTAGCCAATTATTGAAGTCAATCATTTTATCCTTGTACTGCGGTATCATTCTGGGCAATGGCAGAATGCTACTCTGGGCTAGGGTCATACCTGCCTGGACTACCAGATCGGAGAGCTCTTCCATGTCTCTTTTCATGTAGTCCAGGTAGGTACATCTCAGGTCATTCACACCAACATGGAAAATGACAGAGTCATATTTATACTTGTTGTGGAGTGACCTGAGTGTGTGGGTTATGTGGCAGATCCTGGCACCCAACAGGCAGCTGACAGTAACATTCTCCTTGTTTAGCCTGGTGAGTGGGACATCAGTGTGCCTGACTATAGAGTCACCTATGACTAGTGTGTTGGGTACATTGTTTTGCCTTATAGGCTGTGGTTGAGTGGCCATACTGAGTCTGTGGGCTATGTGTCATTTGAGTTGTGTTGGGGGATGGAGGTTGCTTGCGTTTCTGCTTTGGAGATCTCTGTTGCTTTGACAGATTATTATTGAGAGCCTCTGAAAATGTTTTTGTGTTACTATGTGTGGATTTTGGTGGTGTAGATTTAGTGAGACTATGTGATGAGTGTGGTGCGGTGCAAATGTTTACCTTCTCCTCGTGACTGTCAAGTTTAGTCTTGGTTGGAGAGAGCTTTATCTCCAGTTTGGCTAGATAAGTGCATCTCTCACAGGTTGTAGTGTTGGATGGTAGGAGGAGAGGGTTGTCTGTGGACATGAGGCAATTTTTACATTGCCTCTAGATGCCCAGATTCATCAGATAGACAGGAGAGAACACTGGGAGCTGACCGTTGGACATGCCTGAATAAAAAACTATTTCCTCTATATAAGTCAGGAAAGTGAGTACAAGAGCTGTTTTTCTCTAAGCAAGTGAGAAAAGTAAGTACAAAAACTGTTTTCCTCTAGGTAATGAGGAAGGTTGAGTGCTATAGTAATTAGTAGCTTATTTAGTGCTTACATGTTCTGAACAAGTGCTGACACGAAAAAGCAAATTTAAGCGTTAAAACTAAGAATCTGTATCTGCACTAGACGAGTTACAGGATAGAAACAAGTGCAAATGCAGGCTTTCAAATGAGAAAGTTGAGAGAGATGGAAGAGATTACCCAAATGGCCAATAACTACAATTTCTGGGACAGAACCACTCCTTATGTGGTAAACAGGTTACCTAGTGCTTATCACTCCCACTAATAAGCTAGAAGGCTTCCCTTCAACACAGAAAGGCTCGGGGGCTCAGAAGCTTACATACAGTCCTGGATACAGCAAATCTGTATCTGGAACACTAGTTACAGGAAAGGTAGGAAACAGGCTTACCGTTTTTTCTTTTTACAGAAAAGTAGCAAATACAGTAGTAAAAACAATTCACATGCAATGCAAGCTAGCACACTTGAGTATGTAGTAATATTAGACCAAACACAGTTTAAAAATGCAATTAAATTAAAAAGAACTAAAAGCAAGTGCAGAAAGAGTTTGTTAGGTAGAATGTGTTAAAGAGATGGGACTGGGGAAGTGTCCCAGATCAAATCTACAGTGGGGCAGGCAACTGCAAAAGCCACCAAATTTAAACTACAAGCCAAAAATAGGGAGGATGAGTGGGACAAAACAGTTTCAGTGGAGATCTAAACAACAACTAACAGTACAAACTCTAAAACCAAAAAATATATACTCAGCTCTGTATATTTGCAGATAGATTGGAAAGCATTCTCTCAGAACAGGGAGACAACAGTTTCAACAGAGATCTAAGCAACAATTAACAAACTCTAAAACCAAAAAAAAATTTATACTCAGCGCTGTATATTTGCAGATAGATTGGAAAGTAGTCTCTCAGAAAACAGGTTCCAGCAATTAAATGCAGGCTGTTACTAACAGTTCAAATTTTATGCAAGTGATCCTTGAGTTAGATAACACACAAGCTGTAAAAAACAGTTATACCAACTGAAGACAAGGCAGAAAATAGGGTTGGGTGGGGAAACCGTTTCAACAGAGATCTAAGCAACAACTAACAGTACAAACTCTAAAACCAAAAAAAAATAGACGCAGCTCTGTATATTTGCAGATAGATTGGAAAGCAGTCTCTCAGAACAGGGAGACAACAGTTTCAACAGAGATCTAAGCAACAATTAACAAACTCTAAAACCAAAAAATATACTCAGTTCTGTATATTTGCAGATAGATTGGAAAGCAGTCTCTCAGAACACAGGTTCAAGCAATTAAATGCAGGCTGTTAACTAACAGGTCTAATTTTATGCAAGTGATCCTTGAGTTAGATAACACACAAGCTGTAAAAAACAGTTATACCAACTGAACACATGGGCAGAAAATAGGGGGTGGGGTGGTGGAATCAGTTTCAAGAGAGATCTAAGCAACAACTAACAGTACAAACTCTAAAACTAAAAAAAGATAGCTCTGTAAATTTGCAGATAGATTGGAAAGCAGTCTCTCAGAACACAGGTTCCAGCAATTACCAAAAGTAGCTATTGGCTATTGTTTTTTAACAGAATAGCTTTCAATTAAAAGTTGTTAAGTGAATCAACATAAATCCACGTGTTATAACTCCTCCAAAAATACAGTTACTTCAAATCTTGCTCTCACATAGACAGCTATACTACAGGGTCTTTTTCTCTTCTTCTTCTCCCTGCCATTTTTATAAAAAGCTTCAATGCCAAGTGCTTTTAGTGCAGAGGGATAAAACCTTTCCTGCTCCACAGACGACCTGTGTTTGATTAGTGGCATGAATGTTAGATGGTTTGCAGGAAAAAGATGGAATGGAATGGATGATATTGCCCCTTCCATCCCTGGGAGAAGGAGACAGCCTAGGGTGACTGCAATAAATAGTGTTAAAAGAGCCTGAACAGCTCCATATTGCATAAGCTGTAAGACATTTAGTCAGGAAGTTGTGAGCTTGCATTTTCTGGAAGAAGCAGAAATGGAAATCACAAGGCTGCCATGGGGTAATGAAAGTTAGGACACACTCCCCAGCAGCAGTATGATGTTGCATCAGTGTCCTCAGTCTTCTTACCTGCCTTGGTCATGGGTCAGACTGAATTCAGGAGAGGCTAAATTGAGTCCAGTAGACCAGATCAAGGAGTAGTGGAGAGCTGGTGGCAGCTGATGGTAACCTGCATGGAAGAAAAAAAATCATCCCAGTTCATCTTCACTTCGCTACCATCCACACTTCCTTCTGAATCATCAGTCCACTCTTTATGAACCATTCAAATTCCATATTCCAAATTTCCCATCAACCTCAGACATTTTCATGCTCTTTAAATCCATCTTCTACATCCCCTTAACAATGCTTTTCTTAGCCATTCTTTCCCAAAACCCTCTGCAGTGTCCTGTTCCAGCTTTCTTCTATGTTTTTCTATTCTATATCTCCCAGTCCATTCTCCCACCAAACATGGCATGGCAACAATTCCCAACTTATTTCTTTTAACACTGCCTTATATACCTGACCCACCTGCCCATTGCTACCACTTCCCACCTCAATTACCAGTACACCTATATTAGTCTACCTCCTATCCTCCCACCCTTTTGGCATCTGGTTCCAGTTCATTGCCTCTGCATACCTCCTAAAATTCACTATCCCTCCTTATTCACCTGTTGATACAATCTTAGCTTATTCATGCCATTTCTTGCTCTTTTAGCCTTCTACATCAGTCTCTCACAAACACTCTGTACCTTCACCACCCACTTATCCTCAGTTCCATCCCCATCTGCTTCAACAATACAAGACTAAAGCCACCACCTTTGACCTCAGTCGTATCTATTACCTCCCACAGTCTCCACTATACCATTCTAGCAACACCCTATCAATATTCACCAAATCTGTTCATTCTTTTTCTACTAGTGTCCTCTGACCCAAGAAAAACCTTGATCCTCAAGTATTTTGCCCCTCTTTCTATCAGCAGCATCCCCTCCACACTTATATTCATCCTTCATGATTCTGATCACTCCCAATATCCACACATGGAATTACACCCACCCAGGCCTTCACGATTCCTGAGAAGCCCTCACAATTTTTATCAAAGAAAAACAATGGATTCCTGTTGGCATTCTTAGGACTTAAAATGTGATCCTCAGAAGAGCAAGACAGTCTGGGTAAGAAAGAAACTATGCAATGTCTGAGGCTGGAGTATTAGATGATATGCAGAAGTGGTGTGAGGGGCACCATTTCCTATGTAAGAAGGTATGGGAAGGGATGAATCTCACGTGCAAAAAAATGTTTTAATAATGTTACAGTAACTTTTGACATTTGTAGTACCAAAATGCATATTGCAGTTTATTTTACAACTACAAGTCTCATATTGCAGATAACAAGCCCTAGAGAACAGTAACATATAATCATTAAGAAAGAAATCAAAGTTACTCCTTCTCTTCTCCTACCCACAGCCTTTCAAATATCATCTCTCTCTCTCTCTCTGTCTCTATGGAACAACCCATCCATTATGAACAGAAAGAACTCAGGAGTAACATACATCCTTGCATCTTAGCTCTGCTCAGATGGGTTTCCCCAGTCTCCCTTTCATTAGCTGCAATCTTAACCTATAACTGTCGCCCTCCTACATTGGACACAATAGAAGAGTCTTCGTGGGTGCTGTTTAAGCAGCTTTATTTTACATAAGCACATCAAGACAGAAGTTTACTGACTTTAAAGTAAGTAACTTATATACAAACTAACTACTGTATTCATCCATACTTGCTCCTTGGCTGCATTCTCAAAATGGCACTAGGAATGACACTTGCTTGAAATTTATACACGCACTCTCAGTGTTTGACATACTACTTAAAGATGCAGCACATAGCACGTGCTCTCTGATCTATACATGGCTACACATATTGTTCTATCATCTCCTTAAATGTTCCCCTCACAACAGTCTTCTCTATGGCATTTAAAAGAAAGTTAAATTTAATGTTGACAAAAACCTTCTAAATACGAAACAACTCTGCCCCTAGTAAATGCATCATTCTTTATTTGGTAAACACCAACAACTTGCCAAAACTCTACTTTCACAACACTTGCCAGGAAGGTCAAGTCTGGCTGGCATCTGTTTAATCTAGCCAATATGCTAGTAAAAGTTAATATTTTCATTACTTAGCAAAATGTGCCTAAATCATACTGGGTATGTGGATCCCCTTTTCCTTGGACTGTGCTGTCACTATCACCTCACTCACCAGTATGAATAAACAAAATCCCTGCAGAAATTTACTAAACACCACCTCATATCTAATCATCTAATGAAAAGTCACTGGAAAACATCTGGCCTTCTTTTTGGCCTTTTTCCTTCCCTTCATATAACTCATCACCTCTAAACCCTCCCTGCCTTTAGCAGTATACATGTGCTGTCTTTATGCCTTGTCTTGCACGCTCTATTGCATCCACTCTGCCTTCCCCTAATCTTCCTTCCAGTACAATGACTTAAAGAAATGCATAAACATCTCCCACATTTCAGACTCCCTTCTTATTTTGTATCTACCCCATCTTTTCAAGACCACATCTTCACATGTAATTGGTATTTTCACCTCCATACCTAGAGCTTCACCTAAACATCTACTTTTTTCCAGCACTTTGCTCCTTTCCTCCACAGTTCTCTACTTGGCATTCCTCAAAGTTCTCCAGTCCCAACTGTGTCTCCCTAATGCACTTCCACAGTTCTAATCTCTCCCATCCTCTAAAAGTTTGGCAAACCTTCTTCAAGTGTCTCCTTGATCTTTACCATGGCCTATTACTGCTGTACATCTAAAACATTTAATCATCATTTATAAAGTAATCTTCTACCCCTAAACAATTAACACACTGGTGCATGCACATGCTCACATGAGAGTGTACTCACCTTTATTGTGACTACTCCCATTGGAATGAATGGGTGAATAACATTAAAAGACAGCATGCACTTACTCCTTCTAAAGAAAAACACCAAAAAAAACTAACGGAAGAAGAAAAAAAACAATTGAAAAACTGTCCACAGGCAACCTTGTAACCAGCAAGCAGACCACGTTGAATATCCTTAACGCAAACAATTTTTTTTTTCACAAAGCAAAGCGTTTTGGCTAACTCCTATCACAGCTTCATCAGAGGTACAAGGAAACAGTTTCTATATTTAAAACAGGAAGTGAGCAAATAATCATCATTTCCTGACAAATGTATATATTATTTAAAATATATTCATTTTTAAGAAGTTTATCACGTCACTCTAATACATACAATAACTACAATATCAAAACCTACTACATCAGTAAAAAATGTATTAATAATCATATTTAAATATGAGAAAATTTTTAAAAACTCATTAATGTATTAAAAAATGTGCAATAAACAATACTAAATAAAACAAATGTATCATACATTAGGAACAACAAACTCAGAATGGGCTGTGAGGCTTAATAATTTATGCTGTTGCAAAAAAAAAAGTTTATTACACACACCAAACCACGAACCACCGGGTATATAGCGCTTCTTTCTCTCGATTCCTCGAGGCTTTATCAAGTGACTTGATAAAGTCGGAAGGATCGCAGTTTTGTGGTGGAATAAACTTATAATTTTGCAACAGCATAACTGTTATTCGTTTCGTAGGCTGCTCATCAAGTTTGTCTTTTTATTCTTTTTTAACATTCTCAATTTTGTTCTTGGTATCATACATTAATCAAATTAGTAGTAAATGTAAAATAGTATAATGTAATTAATCTTTTTTTAGAAATTACCTAAAATAACTCTTTAATTTCAGAACTGCTGAAATGTTGCAGTTCTCATTCAGTCCCGGAGGTCTGAATGCATCTAATTTTAACTGCCATTCCAGTTCTGAATTTTCAAGAATTAAAGAGAAAGGACCACCTCTTATGTTAGGAAATACATGGTCAATACCCATAAAACTGAAATTCCTGTTTTAAATATATAACTTGAGCATTTTGAAACTGTTTCCTTGTACCTCTGATGAAGCTGTGATAGGAGTTACAGCTTAAAAACTTTTTTTTGAAATAAATTTTTTTGCGTTAAGGATATTCAACGTGGTCTGCTTGCTGGTTACAAGGTTGCCTGTGAACAGTTTTTCAATTGTTTTTTTTCCTTCTAAAGAAAAAAAAATAACTGGGCATAGGTGCTAAGTTAATCTGAAGTCATGGCTATTTCCAGGAGAGAGCATATTAATAATCAGCACTAGCCACTCTCCTGGATTGCATACTAGCAAGTAATTCCTCACTGAGACAGCTCAACATGCTATGGCCACTGCTAGGGAAAACTGAAGTGGAAGAGCTGTCTCAGAATCAAAAAGATTTACCACAGTGTGAAAGCCTTCCAAGTTAAGGCCTCCACATTGCAGTAAGCCTTTCTGAATCCTGGCATATGTTTATTAATCACATCCCCCTGACAACAGTAACAAGCAGTGGTTGTGCTTACAGTCTTGTACATAAACCTATGACTCTTCATGAAAACAGTCTCTCACACACACACACACACACACACACACACACACACACAAACACACACACACACACACACACACACACACACTGAAAAAAACAAAGGAAAAAAATGAGATGTAGCCCTTCTTCCACTGTCGTTGAGGATAATACCCAATCTGCTCATCCTGCACCTATTCTCTAACCATCATTCTGTTTGATAAACTATGATGAATTAATGACACTAGAATCTACACACCTGAGTCTTCACCCATCACTTCTCTTACTGCATGCCTCCTGCATTCTATTCACAGATACACACTCCATTTACAGAACTCTCTGTTCCATATAGAGTTGCATCCAAGGTTCAGATTGTTTGCAAGAAGAAACAAGGCAAAAATATCAGCAAGATTTGATTGCCATACACCAGTCACATAAGCCCAAAATTGATAGAAATGAGTACATTATTCATCTCTTTTTAGTTTCATTTGTGATTCATAAGAAGCAAGATTAGACTGGGAGATTTTAAAACATGACAGCAATCAGCGACCTCAGTGACCCTGCCCTGTAACAGTTACTAGACATACTCCCCACCTTACCAAATCTAACCCCTCAGCAGCCACTGCCCTATAACAGTTACCAGATATACTCCCCATCTTACCAAACCTAACAAATATATTACCACTCACTCAATTTCGCATTTCTGTTCTAACTTCTTTATTCACCAACTCTCCAAAATTAACTGGTCTTGCCTCAACACTCTTCCTTTAGATGAAGCTGTCCACTCCTTCAACACTACATTCCTAAAGATTCTTAACTCCCTTGCTCCTCTTCGCATGGTTAGAATCAAATCTAATACTGCTCACTGGCTCATTAAATCAACCAGAACCATCTTGAAAGACCGGGATAGGATTTGGAAAATGTGGACTAAAACTAGGACCCCTTCTCTTCTTCAGAAATATAAAGAACTTAGAAATAAAATTTAATAAAAAATCATCCATTATGACAAAATAAACTTCTACGCCAATTCTCCCTCTACTCTCAGATCAGACCCAAAGAAATTCTGGAGCTCTATTAAACAGACTCTTCATCCAGGAAACCCTTCCTCTCCTAACCCATGTCCCAGTGCAACACCTGAAGACATAGCCAACAAAGTTAACAATCATTTTATAAACTCAATAATCTCCATAATAAATTCTCTCCCCCCAAGAAACAACACTAGCACCCCCACAAACTCTATACCTCTTCCTAACCCTCCTAACTCCTTCTCTCTAGAAGCAGTATCAACTATGTAAAGTCATTACTGTCTAAACTTAAACCTTTCTTTACTCTAACCATTCACAAAGGGGGCAACTCCTAAGACATATCCAACTTCAGACCAATTGCCATACTCTCTCCACTCTCAAAAATCCTAGACAAATGCATTCACAAGCAGGTAATGCATTGTCTTCACCAGGAAAACCTTCTCACACACACACAGCATGGTTTCTGTCCCAAGCATAGTACAACTACTGCACTCATATCATTCATCAACATAGTCTCCCTAGCTCGGGATGACAATAAACTTTTCTCATGCCTATTCCTTTACCTTTCTAAAACCTTTGACACTGTCTCTCACCCACTCCTTCTAGATAAACTCACTAACTTACATTTCTCTCCCCCTATCGCCTGGTTCTCCAGCTATCTCTCTATCTGCCAGCAATCAGTTAAATGGCTCTCTGCACTATCCTCCCCTCTCACTGTACAAATGGGAGTCCCTCAAGGGTCCATACTTGGACCACTACTCTTTAATATTTCACCAACTTGCTCTACTCCTCTTGTCCCCAGTCATCTCTTGTGCAATATGCTGATGAGTCAACTGGTATAACCACTGCTGACAACCCAAATGACCTCCACTCAACTACCCAGGCATTTTTCCACACCATTGAGACTTGGTTTAGTGATAACAAACTAATACTTAATCCAAAAAAAAAACTAAGTTCCTACTGTTCCTCCCTAAAAACATCACCACACTCAAAAGTACAGTACCATCTTATCGTGCAACAACACTATGATCTCAGCTGAATCTAGTACTAAATTGCTAGGTGTTACAATAGATGATCAGCTTAAGTTTGCCCTCCATATTACTAACTCAGTAAAAAGAACTCATCAGAAACTTGGACACCTTTTCCATAGCAAGAAATACTTAACTAACACTGCCTGAATAACTCTCTCCCAGGTGTTATTACTTCTAACACTCCTGTACAGCTGCCACATATTCACAAACCTAAATTCTACACTTATTTCCAAGCTTGAAACTACCTATAATAAGATCGCCAGATTTGCATCTAATCAAACCTACAAGTCACACCACTGCTTAGCACTACAGCAACTAGACTGGCTAGAATTCCCTCAGCTGCTCCAGCTATACCAACTACAAATCATCCACTCTATCCTCTATCTACCCTTTTTCTGCCCCAGCCTCTCCACTAGCATATCCAAATATTCCCCTGCAAGGACACTACGCAGCTCAAATCAAGAATTATTAGACATCTACAAACCCAAAACCAAAATAGGCTGCCTTCTATATAACTATAACCCAGCTATATTCTGGAACCAATTCCCCTTGGAACTAAAATCCCTCCAGCAGAGCAAAAGTTTCAAATTAGCCACAAAGAAATACCTAAAAACAAAGTGGTCTTGCCACTGTAGCCAACCACCCTGAAACCACCGTCCTTTCACCTATTTCACCATCTCACACTTAATGTATCTCTAACACTATGAACCTGCCTCTTCTACCTCTTCCCTTCCTCTATCTTCAACCACTCTTAATTCTTACAGTCTCAAAACAACCTACCTGTCTAGTCTGTCTCCTATACTCTACCTCCCCTACATCTCCTACTAGCCATTCTTACTTTCCTTTCTTGTTTCCAAACTCCTATACAACTAGATCCTACCCACTTTAAATAAGCATCTGCCTAACTATTAACTCATTTTGCTCTAAGCAGCTTAAATAATATTGTAACTAGTCACATTTTCTTCTGCTAATTGTTTAAAACCTTGTTTGTAACAACTCACATACTTGTCTGCCAATTGTTAATACTCTGTATAATTGAATTGCCTGAGGAGCTTTTTTTCTCTCTCAGGTCTCTGCTTGTAAGATCCTATAGCTGATTGTTACTACTATGTTACTAAAATTTAATAAATAGTTTTCTAGTCCTGAGGAGCTTTTCTCCCCGGGTCTCTGCTGAAAATGAGCCAAAAGCTCAGCCAGACTAACCCAGTCAACAAATGTAAAATAAATAAATAAATAAATAAATAAAAAATAAATAAAGACAGAGAGGAAACGGAATATATTTGGTAAATTTTCCTGGGGCTAATTAACTCACCTTCTTGCCATACTTTGGGAGGGGAGGATAATATGAGAGTGAATACTGACAAGGTGATAATGATCTTGTATTTCCTATGACTGCATGTGACAGAAACATGTCAAAGAAGCTGTAAAGCAAGGTGGGCAAAACTGTGGTTTTACTGGTATTACTGTATACTAACTCATTCACTCCAGTGTTGCTCAGGAAGTTTGCACTATAACTTCCAATGGACAGAGCCTAAGCCTTTTAACAGAATCAAATTATGTCTACACATTTCAAACAAATGTTCATATCTCTGGAACCATAAGGATTATGAAAGTAGTATAAATGGCAAACTCTTCAGCTCAAACTAATTTTATATTGCTAGTATTCTTTAGGTTCTAGGTCTTAGATTTTATAAGTCACAGTAAACACAGTGTTATTACATTTGTAATATTTTGTAAACAACTTACAATATCTCAGCAACCACTCAAGTTGTACATAAACTGGCAGCAGTATTTTATTAATCTAGTTGTGAGCTTTCATATAAGGCTAAGGAGATCTGTCTGTGTTACTTGCTTGCTGACATATTTTTAAAAAAATGTGAAAATTATAGCTATATAAATTAATATCCTAAAAACGACAGTAAATATCTATTCACCTGCTTTAGACAGAGGTCAACTACTAATGCAGTTGAGTTTGCTATTGCGTAAACTTTAAGATGAAATCTTTTAAAATCTTGTACATAGCATGGTTTTGGAATTATTGATGCAAATATGAACAAGCAGTATTTGACGCCTAGATGTGTCATTAGGAGTTAACTGCAGATGCACCTGGAGGTGTCACTCGGATGTAATGAGTTAAAGAAATGAGTTAAAGAAATCTGAACAGTGTAGGCAGTACAGTTGAGAAAACTAGAGGAGATGAAAACAAGTACCTGAGATGGGTGATAAGATGCACACTGTAAGACAGACAAAGAAATGACAAAATCAGAGCAGAAGTCAAAGTAGCTTGAATTGTAGAGAAGGTCTAAAAGAGCAGATTATGGTAATTCAGGCACAGGTGCAGGAAGGCACAAGCCAAACTGGAGAAGAAAATTTGGAGCACACAGGTCATCCAGCAAAGAGTTGGATGGACTGTATTAGAGAGGACATGCAAAAATGGCACTAAATTGACAGAAATAGTGACAGTTGATGTGATACCTTAACCCCTTGTTTAACACGAGAAAAAGGAGGTTAATGATGGTGATAGTGATGATGATAAATACCCCACTTTCAATAAAACATCTCTGGTAAATTAGTACTTAAGGTGTTACATTTTAGACTCATAGGTAAGTACAAGGCTAACTGTTGTTACAAGCCATTTTAATCCTATCCAGTTTCCCTTTTTATGTTTTAATTGTTTGTGTCTTTCGGATTTTCCCGGTTAGGGGTCGCCATAGTGGAACTCCGGTCTGCTAATGATTGGCAGTTGATTTTTACATACTGGCTTGCCAGGCCTGACGCACAACCTTCAACGAAGGTACGCCCATTCACGCATCTCAACATGCAGAAGACGCTCTAGCTGAGAATCGGACCGGACAGCGTCTTACTGTGAGGCGACAATGCTACCGCATCATTAAACTGTACAATTTGGTGTTAGACTGGCCACCTTAGCAGTCGCATGGTCAATAATTATATATTACCCCCAGTGAGAATAAATGGGATGATACTATAGATAATTTGAGGGGAACCATGCATAAGATAAAATATTTAGGCGCTGCCTCTGTCCATTAGTAGCAGGGGGACAGTCCTAGGGTAAATTTCCCATCCATTGATCCAAGCTGTGCTTGAATCTGGACATAGATAAGCTTTTGTTTTACATGGATGAGAAGTCTGTTCCAGAGCAGTGGTATCCTCTGTGTGATAAGCCTGTCCTCCAAACTGTTTTGTTGTTATTGCAGAATAAGTTTAAATCCCTGACTGAGCATTTCTGATGCCACCTGACTTGCTGATGAGCAGTAAATCTATCAGTATTGGGTTGGAGAATGCCTTATATGAAAGACTCAAGATACCGCTTAGCAGTCTGTAGGATACCAAGTATAGTGACAGGACTTTGAGTTGGTTCATGTAGGAGATATTGTTTAGGCTTTGTATCCTTTTATTAAGGTATCTCTGTAGGCATTCCTGTTGTTGTATGTGTCTGGACAGATACATGCCAGAGGGTGTATTATACTCAATGACTGCTGAGTAAAGGGGGACAATGACATCCCTATATCTAGGCACAATTCCATAGTTTATAAGCTGTACACTATTGAAGTATTGTCTTACAACAATGGGCATATGTTAGTTCACTGTCCATATAAGTTCTGAAATTGCAAAAAAACTAGATCAACTCTTAGAGGCATATTCTCAGTGTTGTAGATCTCCAGTGTAGAGAACTTCACTACAATAATGCATGTTTTTGGCATTTAGTTTCAGTATATGATTTTGGCACCAGTTGTTTATCTGAGACCAATCTTCCTGCAGGATGGTCAAGTCATTTGAAGCTCCAGTGACTGCTCCATGCTTGCAGTCATACTCAGACTTAGTCAGCCAGAGCCCTCTTGTATTGGCTTTTACTACAGAAGTGTAGTTGCCAAGCAAGAACAGTCCTAGCACATAACCCTTGGAGGACACCACTGCTGACTTGTCTCTTTGTGGATGTGACTTCCCCTGTTTAGATTTCCTGCACTCTATCTTGTCAGCCAGTTGGCAATCCCTCAGGTGACATAGGGGTTTATTCCTAGTTCATTTAGTTTTTCTATGTATGAGTGGAGAATTGTGCCAAAAGCTTTCTTCAGGTCAAGGTATGTAGTGTGAACTATTTTACCATCATCTGTTGCTTTGGTGACTTTTTCAAAATTGTCCAACAGGCTGCCATTGACAAATCCAAACGGAGATGAATCCAGTGTTTGTAGGTAACCTATGTCCTTATTGATTAGTTCCATAATAAGACTTCTCATGGCTTTGTATATGAGGCTGGTCATACTTATATGTCTGTCATTGCCTGAGTCTGTGGAAGGTCGTTCCTTATGTAGGGGAATGACTGCAGCTATTCTCCATGCACTTGGTACAAAACCCTATATGGAGGCTGAACAGTATTGTTATGGGGGGTGGCTAAATCATCCTTTATGATATTTAAGATGTATCCAGGGATATTGTTAGGCCCCATCAAATACAGTATTTTTAGCTTTTGATAGCACTTTTAGGACTTGGCCTTGCTTCTGCTATATCATGATGGACAGATAGAGTAGAAATGTTTGTATTGTTTGCATATCAATTAAAGTGATATTCATGAAAGGCTATGCCACCAGCCCTGATTATTTTCTGTAAAGTTGTCTGTTTTCTGATCTGACTTCTTACTTTAATTTTGCATCACTTTAAGCCCAGAATTTTACTTAGCTTCCAAATTACTATTAGTGCACTTTTTAAACATGCCTTGCTATCTTGATAGAGACCTGGCTGAATAGGTTAAGGCTGAAGAGCATAAAGTGTCTGTGTGCCATCTAGGAACAGTACTAGAATCCTAAAAACTTGAAGACCCAACTCATTTTAGCTGTGCCATCATCCACATGATCAACCCACTGCACTTCTACTCAGCAGAAAATTCCCCTTTCATCTGAATGATGTGCTGTGCCTCACTTGACATCCTTCTGTTTTTTTAGACATAACTAATTACATAATGCCTCTCTACCAAACTCATTCAATTATCTCAATGATATTGCAACCCATTCTGTATTTTATTTTACTTCCACCATTCAGCCTCCTTTTCTTCTCCCCTTTGTCATAATTCCTACATGCACCAGTATCTTGAGCAGTTTTTTTTAGTTAGCTCACTAACCGAAAATGTTGACTCCATAATGATATTTTATTCTCATGCATTTCATATATGGACAGTATGCTTATGTGTGTGTGTGTGTGTGTGTGTGTGTGTGTGTGTGTGTGTGTGTGTGTGTGTGTGTGTGTGTGTGTGTGTGAGTGTGGAGGGCATATGTGCGCATGTGTGTGTTGTGCCGCACTCTAGCTTCTGTTTCCTATATTAGGAACTAACTTAGTGTTTAAAGTACACTAAATATTATATTCTCATACAGTGATACACAGTTCCAGAATCAGGAATATTGTTTTAATATGATATAGAAGCTCCCAAAACCACTGATATGATTGTTCAAGTTTTAACATGGAGTGCAATTGTCTGCATGGATTTATACCTACTCGATTGCTTCACGGAGATAATTGTATTCCACCTTCCTCAAACATAACTAATTTGTAAAGGACAGTAGACGTTTTGTGGCATCTGGAAGTTGTTACTGGAGGAAAGATTTCAAACAGGCCTACTCTTTTTACATGTGAGACCACATATAAATTCTCCTCACTATTTTTTGCTTCCTGTTTAAGAGTGAACCCTCTTAAATAAGTACATAATTACATTACAGCCACTAAGCCAGAATAGTGTTGCCAATTCTATTTAATTATGCATTATTAGTTTGCATTTTTTAAGCATAGAGGAGGATGGCTGCTCCTTTCTTACAGGACCAATTATTAACAAGTTGTTTCCTCAGATATCAATATTAGCAGGGACATTTAGCCATACATGTACTTTATTTAGTGCTAAATCCATATGAACCCTGTAAAGTACCTGCCATACATATAATGCCCCAGCTACCATAGTGCACTAAATATCTCAAATTATTTAAATGACTTAATTCTCCAACAACCCATACAAAAAATGTCTTGCAGAGACAAATTTGTAACTCAGTGCCTACCCAACTGTTGGAACAAACATTTTCACTAGATTAAACCATATGATACCCACGTTTCAAATTAAAACTGGATGATTAGATGGGACCTGTATATTTACTCCACTTTAAACTGTTTTGCCCTATTTATTGTTGTTATATATTGCTCTGACCAAAGCAGCCCACACAAAAATCCACAGAAATTCTGGACCACTATCATAGGTTCATAGGTTCATAGGTTCATACTAGGCTATCTGCCCTAGGGCATTTATAAGCAAAGCCCAAAGTTTTGTGGCTTTCACCACCCCTTAAGTTTGAAGGGTACTATGCCCATTATTTTGCCGTGCCTCTGTCCAGCAGTGACACTGAGGTGATCCATCCATTGGTCAAGATTTCTCTTGTACAGAGCCATTTTGTTCCACAGCATAGTGATGAATCTGTCCCTCCAGCACGTCCTATTTATAACTGTGTTGAGGTTTAAGTCTCTTCCTCTTGTAGTCCTGATGGATTTAGATTTTTTGAGGTGGAGCATATCCATTAATTCCGGGTTGGACATGGCCTTGTATGTCAGGCACAGGTCACTTCTGAGCAGACTGAATAGAGCTGGAGTTCCTTCAGTCGGGCAGCATAAGACATATTTGTGAGACCCTTTATCCTTTTGGTGAGGAACTTTTGGGGCCTTTCCAATTGCTGCAGGTGTCGAGTAAGATACATTCCGAATAGGGCATTGTACTCAATCATTGGTCTGATGAGTGATGAGTATAGGGGAACAATGACCTCCCTTGATCTAGATGTGAATCCCTTCATGATCAGGTGGGCAATGTAGAAGGTCTTCCTAACTACTTTGGCCACGTGAGTGTCAAACAAAAGGTTACTGTCAACCTGGGTCCCCAGATCCCTGATAACCTCTTCTGTGCTTAGTGGATTGCCACCTATATGGTAGCTGGTATGACTATGCATTTTTTGGCGTTTAACTTTAGGCCATGGCTCTGGCACCAGTTATCCGTTTCTGTGAGACCCTTCTGAAGGATATCTGTGTCTGATGTGTTTTCAACTATGGGTTTGCAGTCATCTGCAAACTTTGTCAATAATCCTCCTGTGTTCGCCTGTACTTCTGAAAAGTAGATGCAGGACTGAGCCCTGTGGGACACCACGTCTGACATGGCGCCAGCCACTCTGACCCTGTGGGTTCTGTCATTTAGCCAGTTTGCAACCCATCTTGGGTTTACATTTAAGCTGGTGAGTTTTTCAATGATACCCGATTTGCAAGGTCAAGGTAGGCTGTGTGGACTGCCTTGCCCTCATCAATGGCCTTGGTGACTGTTTCAAAAGTCAACCAAGTTTAAAAGGCATGATCTGCCCTTGACAAAGCCAAACTGGGTTGAATCCAATGTCTGTAAGTCCCTATGTCTTTATTTATGAGTTCCATTATGATCCTCTCCATAGCTTTGCAGACCAGGCTTGTTAAGCTGATAGGGTCAGTGGAGGCACCGCCTTTGTGAAGTGGGACCACAGTTGCTGTCGCCACTCCTTGGGTACATATCCTGAGGTGAGGCTAAGATTAAACAGCTGCCCTAACTGCGGGTTTAATTCCTCATTGAGTTCGTGGAGGACACCATCTGGTCCCATAGATGCTGTGTTTCACCTGAGCATTTGAGATGTGTGGGAGGCTACAATCCGCTGGGATAGATATCTCTCCTTTCTGAACCTGTCAGCCAGTATGTTGGCAACGTCTGTTGGTTCAGTGATTTTTACATAATTTTGAACTAATTCTGAGCATATCTGGGAGTTTCCTCCCAGGTTTCAAAGTCCTTATGATTGTCTTTTGAGTCCTTAGCGACTTTTCTCTCAAAATTTGCCTTGGATGATTTTATTTTTACTTATAATGATCAAGGGTGTCTTCCCTTTTAGGATTTTGCTCTATCTTGTAGTAGCTTTCTCCTTTTATTGTAGAGCTTGTTTATGGCTGGGGTCCACCAGACTGGGTGCTTGCCTTTGGTGCAAAGAGTCTTTGTTTTGTTTGGGATTGCCTGATCCATGCAGTCCTGGAGGTGCTGGTAGAAGGCATTTGTAAGTCATTCAATGGCGAAACCACACCAGTCTTAAGAAGTGTGAAGTCGGCTTTTGAGAAGTTCTTCACTGTTGTCTTTTTTATCTGGGGGGGGGGCAGGATGTGGACTTCCAGTGAGATTAGTTTATGATCTGATCTCTGCTGAACATTGTGTCCCCATGTTCGTGATGATGAGCTCTAGTATGTTTTCTCCTCTTGTGGGGATGGTGACTAGTTGTTCCATGGCATTAGAGTTTATGAACTCTAGGAACCTTTGGGCTAGAGTGTTGGGGCTTGAGTAATGATCCCAGTCTATATTCGGGTAGTTGAAATTACCTAATATGATGGTGTTTGGAGATACATTTATCCCCTCCAGTGTTTTCAGGAAAGCTGTGTGAGGTTCCTGAGTTTGAGAGGGTGGCCTGTAACATGCTACAAATTGCAGAGCAGTCTTGCCTACGGTTAATTGCACCTGGATAGTCTCCGATGCTTCATGCGTTGCCACCAACCTGGAGGTGTGGTTATCCTTGATGAATATGGATACCCCCCTCCTTTCTTGGTGTGGTCCGGATTTTGGGGCGGGCATGATAAACCTGATAGTGCTGGGGTGCTCTCAGGAGCCTTGAACCAGGTTTCAGTCACAACACAGACATTGATGTTCTCCATACTGAGAAGGGCTTGCATCTTGAGGTTGAGACTTCTGGCATTGAGCAGCATTACCCTTAGTTTATTTTCTTTTTTGTGTTCTAGGGTGGTAGGTTTAGAATTTGAGCCTTGCCTAAAAAGGCACTATGGGGTGGCAAGAGCCTTTGCCAATATCCGGAAACCCAGCAACCTCAACAACCTACTCCACCTAGATAACCCCATTAATTCCAACCCCTTTCCAAACAACACTGCTTCTGAAACTGCCTCTGTCCTTAACAACTATTTCATAGAAATTATTCAAAAACTCTCACTTAATAGACAAAACAGTATATCTCACTCAACAGCTCCACTATCGCATAACAAAATTCTCCTCAATGATTTTTCTCTCCAACCAGTCCCGCTTACTACAATTACATCTCTCCTTAACAAACTTAAACCCTGCTCTCCCTCAGCAGACTAACTTCACCCTCATTTCCTAAAAATAGCTGCACAATCTATTGCCTAACCTGTCTCTATTCTTATTTACCATTCCATCTCAGAAGTCCTGGTCCCTGACATTTGGAAATCCTTCCATACTATCCCTTTTCACAAAGATGGCAACTCTACAGATCCTTCTAATTTTAGACCAATTGCTATCCTGTTCCCCCCTATCCAAAATCTTGGAAAAGTGCATCCATATTCAGCTACTCAAACACCTTCTCGGTAACAATCTCCTCACTCCTACCCAACTTAACTTTAGGCCCCACCATAGCACTTCTACTTCATTACTGTCATTTACTCAAATAATAGCTGAAACCCGTGACAATAACCTCCTCATCTCCAGTCTTTTCCATGATCTTTCAAAGGCCTTTGATACTGTCTCTCATTCTATACTTCTAACTAACTCTCAGACCAACATCTCTCTACCTTCTCCATCAACTGGTTCTCTAGCTATCTCTCCGGCAGGCAGCAATTTGTCAGCTGGCAAAATGTCGTCTCTCCATTCCTCCCTGTTAATACTGGAGTCCCCAAAGGATCAATTCTGGGCCCCCTCCTGTTTAATATATTCAGTAATAAACTTCAGCCTGTTACTAATCTCTCTACTCTTCTACAGTACGCTGATGACTCCACCCTCATTACCTCTCCCCACAATATCCCTGATCTACTAGCTCTCACTCAACAAACCTTTCCCCTGTTGAAACCTGGCTCTCTGATAACCAACTCATATTGTCCAAAAAAAAAAAAAAAAAAAAAACTCCTCCTCTTCCTCCCTAAAACACTTGCTCAGCATAAAGCTGCTTTCTCTATATCCTCTCTCAACAACAACATTATTAAACCTGAACCCCATACTAAACTACATGGCGTTATCATTGATGATGAATTAAAATTTGATATTCATATTCAAAAGGTATAAAATTTGATATTCATATTCAACCAAGTATAAAACACACCCATCAGATACTTGGACTTCTATTTCATAATCAAAACTTTCTGTCACCCTCCTCCAAACCCTCCCTCACTCTGGCCCTTTTCCTACCCTGCCTTCTTTATGCTGCCCCTGTCCTTACTCATGTTCAAACATCTCTTGTCACTAAACTAGAGCAAGGTTATAACAAAATTGCCACGTGCCACCAACCTTCCTTACAAATCTCAACACTGTCTTGCCCTTAATTCACTCCAATGGCCAGCATTCACCAAACACCTACTTATACCACAGCTACATATGCACACTGTATCCTATATGAACCCTCATTCTGTGCCTCCATCTCCAAGTTAGTATCCTTCTATAACCCCCTCATCAGCTCCATACTGCCAGTAAACACCTCTTTCTGTTATACAAACCCAACAAAAACATTGGTAAGACCCTTTAAAAATACTCTGTCGCCCATGCTTGGAACTCACTCCCTCTCAACATAAGAAGCATTCAGCATATGTACATGTTTAAGAAGGAACTTAAACTTTTTCTCCTGAAGACTTGGTCATGCCCTTGGCAACCCCCCACTTGAACTAGGCTCCTCTCTTCTCATCTTATCTGCTTTTCCATATCAAAATTTTTTCCTTCTTGTACTTGCTCTAGCAAACTGTATTCATACTGTACTCCTTTGTGTAATATTCTGTAAACCTTTTAATTATTTGGCCTATGCTATATACTGTTGTTTTCAAATTTTGGAAATTGTACTTGTTAACTATTATTTTACCTATGCATTGTACTGCTGTGAACAATTTTTTGACTTGTACTATATTTCTGTGACCCTACTTTAATATTTTGCAAATATAATTACTTGTATTATTTCTGGAGCTTTTCTCCTCGGGTCTCCACTGAAAATGGGACCCTGACTCAGCTGGACTAACCTGGTTAACAAATGTCAATAAATAAATAAATAAATAAATAAATAATGGGTGGGGGGGTTGCATGATGATGGGTATTTGCAAGATGTAAATGATGTTTTGATTTAATTGCCTTGCTTCTTCTATGATCTCATGACAGCAACCTTTTTACTATAGTTTAATTAAATTTTCTGCTGCCCAAAGCCTTTTAGAAAAATTCATATTCTGACAAATCACCAATAAATGCACCAGGAAGGGCCATCAGTGTGGCCCAGTTCTCCTGTCAGTCCATTTCCTGCACAGTCTTAAAATAATTCTTTTAGAGTGACTGTTTCATTATTAACCTAACTTAGAAAAGACTAGATTAAATTTACTTCATACATTTTTGTTTTTCAAAACTAGTTTAAAAGTTCATTAGCAGTGCATCTAAAACAAGATCTATGCCCCAGGTTATTACAGTTCCTTATAAGTCAATAAATTAAGTTTTGTCCATTCCTAGACAAATCTGTATATGACTCCTACCTGTTGGGGATTATGGCATTCAGGCTAGGGTTAAATTAGTTGGAGCAGAGTGGATAGAAGTAAAGCAGGGGGTAAGGAGGTTCTAGGAGAGGGAGATTATTATATAAGGTTAGGCAGGAAGTGGTTTGGTCTCTTTTGGTGCAGGTTAGTGATTTTAAGAAGGATGTGAGGCTTGCAGGACTTATGCAAGATCCGAGTGAGGATGATAGGGTTAGGTTGCAAGAGTTGTTAGGATCATCAGTTGAGAATGGGGGAAGTTTGGAAACATTGCTGGATATTGGTTGTGTAGGGTCACCAGACGTAGGTGTTCATGCAGTATCTCCATAGTTGAAGCAGTTAGGTGGGATGCCAGGACAATCCCATGGGCAGACTTTGCCTGTGCAGATAGTGTAGGCAGACATATCAAGGGTTTTGGCATTATTGCTAAGCCTGACCATTTTGCTCGATGCCTCATATTCTATTAATTATTAAAAAGAAGATGTGGAGTGGATAGCATGTTGATTTATTTGAGCTGCTGGATACAGATGGTGCACAGCAGCTAGCTGAGACCAAAGCCCCTGGGGCTAAGGAATTGGTGTCAGCTTTAGCTGCATTAGGTAAGAAGAGACTAAATAAGTATAGGGCCAGAAAATGGGACACTTGTGTCCTCAGTTTTATATATCTTATGGTGATAGTTTTGGAGAAAGATGCTTCACAAACACTACTACTACTACTATCAACATATTTTATCACTGTTAGGGAAGGTCAAATGTTGAGGGGCGGTTATGCCTGGCTATGGTATGACCAAACATTTAGGAAACTGAAAGAAGTAGATGCCACTTTGAGATGGGAGTCAAAGCATGCAGATTCTTGGCATGCCACCATAGTTGACATACCTAGTAATCTGGCATGTGCAGATGAGATATAGGTAAGTGTTCATGGTCTAATTGTCACTTTTGTTTGTGGAAGGCAACATGCAGCTATGGCTTGTTGGAAGGATTAATCATTGCATGGGCAGCTTGAGTTTAATAGTCCTGGAGCAATTGGGGCCCTTTTAGCTGGGACAAAGGGAATTTTTGTGATCAGAGGGTGCAATTGGCTTTTTGTGAGGGAGCAGCCATGGCAGTATTCTCCCATTAAGGTGGAGGTCCTAGTGCCTTTGTTAGCAGGCTATCCAGCAATTCAGGAGTTAATCAGCATTTTTTTAGTTTACGATCCTAAGTGCAGGCCAGTAAAGTAATTTCAAAAAAATTGAAGTCAGTATGTAGCAAGGATGATGTGGTGCAGTCTTTGATTTGAAAGGAGGTACAGTCAGGCAGGGTTTAGATTTATTGGCTCTCTCCCATTTTCTCAGTTTAGGACTTTTCCTGTGGATCTTGTATGTAAGAATACGGAAGTGGAATTCCATTTAATACATCATTTGTCCTTTCTGTAAGAGGAGTCAGTTAATGACTATATTGATTGATATGAGGTGAAGATGCAATATACTTCCTTGGACAAATGCAGTTAGTTTGATTAAATTGTTTCACAATCCATAGTTAGTTGTTAGACAATGAGGCAGCTTTCCATTTGTTACTGATTAGGGTAGAAGATTGGCTGTGGTTATGTATGTGCATGGCTGCAAAGTTGTATTTTGATATTGCAAAGCCTATGGGTTGTGCCATAGTTTGTGCTACTTTTGAGAGGTTCAGTGTAGCTTTGCAGTGGATGTGGCAAAATTAGCTTTTGGTCAGCAAATAGTTCATTATCTTGATGATATTTTGTTGACTGGGGATGGGCAGGAGATGTCAGCTGAAGCTAAGCTGCTTTTTATAGATTTGTGTTTGGACTTGGGGGTACCTTTAGCTTGAAACAGGGTTGAGGGTCCTGTAAAAAGGCTAAAATTCTTGCATTTCAAGTGGATGAGGAGCATGCCCTTTTTTACTTGCCAGAGGAAAAGGATTGTCTCACTGTTCTTGTTGATAAACTGAAGGTGAGAATGAAGGAAGTGATGAAGATGTTATGTTTGTTAAATTTTGCTTTCAAGCAATTGCACTTTGCAGGGAATTTAACAGATCCCTGTCAAATTTGTTAAGTGGAGATACAGCAAACACCAATGGGTACTTGTGTCTAGGGTAGTTACACAAGATATTGATGTATGACTGAAGTTTTTATTTGATTTTAACAGTTTTTCCTTTTGGCAGGAGGGTTGGGTATCATTAGATGAGTTGCATCTAATGACATATTCATCTGGCAGTGTTGGTATGGCAGTTATTTTATTTGTACTTGTTTTCTAGAGTAGTGCACTGAACTCAGCCCAGGAGCAGTGTCTGGTTAATGACATGGTCACAGTCACACAATTAGGCAATGAAGGCTGAAGAAATCAAAGATATAGGTGAACAGCAAGGGAGCTATATTTGTTTATCCATATTTTACTGTAGAATCTTCCAGTCCTCAGGCTAAATCTCTGGTCAAAGATTTGCACTTTTTGGAGCTGATTCTAATCCGGGCTGCCTTGGTGGTGTGGCAGTATTGTTTTATGAAGAAGCGAATAGTTTTTCATTCTGATAATGAGGCGGTGGCTCATGTTTGAGCTGAGAAGTCAGCTAGGTCAATATTGGTGCAGTTGCTTTTGAGGTATATAGTGCTGTTAGTTTTATAACTTTTTTTAGCACGGCATGTGTCAGGTAAATTGAATTTTCTAGCACATAGTCTGTCTCATTTTCAGGATGACAGGTTTCATTTTTTGGATCCCAATCAGGTCTTCCAAAAGGTAGCAGTGCCAAGTGAAGTTTGGCAGATTCGCAGATGGTAGTAGGTTAGTAGGCTAAATCTGCAGGGAGGGCTTATATGATTGAGATTTCTGTTTTAGTAGATTTTAGGCAGCATCGCCCTTTACAACACAGATGCTGGTTGGTTGGCTTGGTTTGTATGGTTTGTAGATGGAATTGGGGGGAGGGTTGTACACTGTGTGTGTGTATGGTAGCTCTTACTGACATGGCTAGGCTGCTGAGAGTTGTCTGGATGAAAGACTGGAAGGTTTTAAGAATTTTGAAGGGTTGGGAAAGAGTTAGGCCTGTAGGTGGTGATATGAGTTTGCCATTAGTTAAGGCATTATTACGATCAGTTTTAGTTAGCTTTCAGTTGGTTGTTCCTTATCAGAGGGAGAAAGAGAGGGTTTTGTGCTCGGCTTGAGCTGTCTTTTTGTTTACTAGAACTTTTAGTTTTAATGAGTAGATAGGTTCATTGTACTGACAGGATGTTTACAGATCAGATGGGGCAAGGGCTACAGGTACTGTTGCAGGTGAGTACAGAAGGATTGCTATGTCTGGTTAGTTGGCTTTCATTGTGGTAGCATATTTGTGGAGGCAAACAGGATTGTTTGATTTTTTAGGATGATGTTGGGAAGTCAATTACAATAGGGCACTTTATTAAGCTTGCTCGGAGGGCTTTGGTATGTCAGAGATTTAAAGCTGATTGTTTTCCAGACAATGATTTAGCAGGGATTCAGATTTGGAATTATAGGTTTTGTCATTTAAGGTTATCAAGAGGGTGGGGAAATGAGTTTCCAGTTTTTTTAACCTATATTCATTGAACTTATGTTTATATGTTATGTTATTTTGCTTAGTTTGATGGTATATGATTGGTTCATTTGATTCTTTTACAGGACAGATCAAAATTGTCATAGTGGTCCATTCTTTTGTTTATTGGTCAGCACAATGAGCAGAGATCTGGTGGCATGGTGATAGGTTAAGTCTTGATCTAGTGGGAAGTCATTTGGAGTGGCTGTATACAATCCATGACAACTTGTATACACCAAAACGAGTCAAGCAGCAAACATTCAAAACATCACATTTTCTGTGATTTAAATGTCCAGGAATCCTGGGTACTGCTCAGGATCTGAAAATGAGATAGTTGTCAGGTGTGAAGCAAACCTGGTAAAATCTACTTACAAGAGTTCTAAATACACCGATCATGTCTTTTGCCAGAAATTCAAAACAAAGCAATAAATATGCTCACTATAAATCTAAACTCATTTCCCGTAATGGATCTCTAAAGGTTTGCAATGCAACTTCCAATGGTTGCATTGTGAACTTCACAGTTTGAATACATGCTTTTATCTTTAGAACTCTATTACAAAAGACATGTAAATAGTAAACTGTTCAGTACAAACTCATTTTTGCACTGGTTGGATTAATTCAATTCTAGATTTCAAACTGGGTTTTAAACCATTGAAAATTAAATATATATTATTTTTGTAATGCTTATAAACAACTGATGATAGATCAGTAATCACTGAAGTTACACACATACTGTCAGTAGCATTTTGTTTATACTGTACTTCTGTGAGCTTTCATATGAAGCTCAGCTGTTTTGTCTTTGTCATTAGAAAAAGATGGAAATCGTGAGAATGTAAATAAATAATATATGAACAACAACTAGTGTGAGGTCATTTATGCAAAATGGTTTTCGAGTTACTTTTAAAAATATGTGCAGGCAATCCTGAATCACAGACTTAATTAAAATAATCCTAGAGAAACACCTGGGAGCATCATGAGGTCATGCTGTAAACATTTTAAACTCTGTGGACTTTATTAACGTACCTATTAAACTCTTATCTAGGGCATCAGCAGTTTATTGTTGGTATTTGTTCTCTGTCTGAAGTTTGAACAAATGTAAGCTGGCTGAATGAGATGGCATCATAGTGATACCAGTTTTTATAACCCTGGAGGACATTCTTGTGATATCATCACATCTCCACCCCCACCCACACATACAGTCACTGTCCAGCTTGCCCTAGCATCTGATCATGGCTTCAGGATACTGACAGACATATAACATCCATTCATGTCTTCCAAGAAGATCTATAGACAGCTAAAATTACTCTGCTTCTATGTGAGCAAATGCGAGGGTTGCCAAAAATAACTTTTCCTTTCTTGTCTCAGTTGAAATAGTCATATATATAATTCTCTAAAAGTGCATCAGAACTCTCAGTACCTTAAGCGCTATGACATATTTAACTTTATACTCATGAAATGCTTTTAAGACAAAGATCACAAAAGCTTGTTTGACATTATACAGCACCAATCTGCACCATTTCAGCTGTGTGCATTGAATATTAATGAAAAGTACTTTATTTGATCACTGTTATTTGCAACACATGGGTTTAATGATAGATCTACAACTAATTAATTTTTAACACCCCCACATAAACAGATGTTATGATTTAATTTATGATGTTAAGTCTGTTTATGCTGCTATACTACAAGACAATTTAGTAGCACAACTTCTTGTTTATTGAAGATATTTCCATAAACCATATATGTAGACTAACATATGTTGCCTCTAGGAGAACATGTGGAATTGTGTTAATTGGTATCCTACACTTCTTTCACCTCTTCATTTCTTGCCCAGAACGTTACAGGACATCTGCTGCATGATCCCATCCATTCATTAATTAACCTGAAGCTTGTCTTGCCTTTTTTTTTCTCTCCATTTTTCTCCCAAATATTTTCAATGGACATTTGACACCTAAACCTTTAAGGCAGTGCAGCCTTATATATCACCTTTATTACAAGGTTTTGCTGCAACAGCTGTCCCAGTTAACATTTCTTTAAAAAAAAAAATGAACCGGTCTTATCACACAATCACTTCTAATCAAATTTCGCTGACGTCAGTGCAAAAGTCTTAATTTCCCTTCACCTCTGTCAGGTTTTGCAGCAACAGCAGATGTTAGTGGCATTCTAAAAATGAATGCATCATGTGCCTGAATAATAACTGGCTAGCTGAAATGGGCAGCTGAGATGCTAAAGCGGAAATATAAGATCAACATTTTTTCTGAGTTCCTTGATATTCTTCTGAATCGCTGTTAAAAGTATTTGCTAAACTGCCCCATTCTGTCACTAAAAACATATAAAGCATCATTACACTGTCAACACAGTTATCAAAAGGTTTTTCTAATGCCGAATCACATCAGCATTAGTAACTTTTTGTTTAATTAAATTCCTATTCATGGCACAGTAAGCGTCTTAATATTCATTTTTCAGATAATAATTTTGGTTTACCAATCCATCTATGGAATAAGTGATACCATCTTCATTGTGGCCTACAGTATTTTGCAGATATAAACATTTGACAAGATTCTTGACACTTGAGGTAGGATACTATGCTCAATTTATTTATTTTATTTATATTGAATTTGCCAACTGAGGTGGAGCAGTGATTCAACCGTATTTATTTCAGTCACTGTCTGCGGGCTGTGAATGTTCTTGGAATGCCTGCAATTGAAAATAATGAATTAAATTGTGGAATGAAAATGGCAAACTGTGGAAGCATATTTAGCCAAACTACACCTTACACAAGTCTGAAACACAGCATTAGCAGGGTCTGTTTCTAAAAAACAGAAACATAAACATTAAAAAAGAGTGCAAGATAACATAAACAAAACAAAAGCAGACTTATGAAATAAATCAGTCTAATGTACTGATGGCTGTCAGAGTTGCAATCTGATGCAGAAGTGTGCAATCAATAGGCAAAACCTCCAGTAGCAAAGAGACTGGCACTGTATGTGGTTTATTCCCATATATATATTCAGTGAGCAGTCTGGAAGAAATGTGTACCACATTGCACGCATCTTCGTGTAGCTAGCTTATTAAGGTTTAAAGTTATATATTACATATTCTACACCCCGTTTTCTTTGATTCTAAGATATATACATATATATATATATATATATATATATATATATATATATATATATATATATATATATATATATATATATATATATATATATATATATATGGGTCCCCTTCATATGGTCGACTTTTCAGAAAGTCAACTTTCATATGGCCGAGACCATATGATCGACTTTTGGAAAGCCGACCATGGGGAACCGCTATTTCTGTACAGTGCGGAATGGGAAAATTTCCCTCTTCCACACCGTTGTGCGATCTCGGAGTTGGTATATTAAAGTTACGGGGTGTGTGGGGGTGGAGCCCTCACGATGGGTGCAGGGGACCTAGCCTCCCTGCTAACAGTTTAAGGTGTTTGTTGTGTTATATCTGTTTATTTTACATGGTCAGCTTTTGAAACGTCAATCATATGGTCTCGGCCTTATGAAAGTCGACTTTCTGAACAGTCGACCATGTAAAGTAAACCTATATATATATATATATATATATATATATATATATATATATATATATATATATATATATATGGGTCTACTTCATTTGCCCTAACTTCCAATTGACTGACACCCATTTGCCCGACCCCATTTGACTGAAATTTCATTTGACCGTAACTTCATTTGACTGACAAGTATTATTGTCAAGTAAATGGAATATGTCACCTTCCCCACTGTAGTGTGCCCTGGAGTTAGACTATATAGTTGGGGGTGTGGGGGGCATGGGGTGAATCCCCCCCATTTACTTTTGTTGTACTAAGCAATATGAAAGCAAAACCAAACAATATAATATGAAATTAAGTGGGGGGCTTCACCTCCCATACCCCCCTAACTATATATTCTAACTCCAGGGTCACACTACAGTGGGGAAGGGGACATATTCCATTTACTTGACAATAATACTTGTCAGTCGAATGAAGTGTCGGGCAAATGAAGTGTCGGTCAAATGAAATGTTAGTCATTTGGTCTTGGGCAAATGTGTGTCAGTGAATTGGAAGTTAAGGCAAATGAAGTAGACCCATAGATATATATATATATATATATATATATATATATATATAGTATATATTTACATATATATGTATATATGTATATATATATATATATATATATATATATATATATATATATATATATATATATATAAACTAAGCATATTATAAGCAACTACATCAAAAATAAAAACATATTCAAAGATAATTTAAATAAATGCACCTTTTCTCTCTCTTTATCAAATCTCAGACCTTCACTATATCTGCTTTGTTTCTTCCATGATTTTCAGTATCTGGATGACTTAATAAAATGTTTGAACTGGGCATGTGATCTTACATTTAAGACAGGTCTTACAGTAGTGTACCTTATTAAGCTTATAGGTCCATACTTTCATAGATTCATAGGTGCTAACTAGGCTACCAGCCCAAGAGACATTTAAGCCTAGCCAAACCTATCCCAAATTTACCAAAATATTGCTACCATGTGCCAGTACCCTCAAGGAATTTTACATTTCTGGTTTAGGCTTGTACACATCAACCTATGTGAAGTCACAACTTCAGGAGTTTCTTTCCACAGCTTTTGACTATCATTGCTCTCACAGTAACTATTTTCAGACAAAATACTTGCTATGATGCCTAAAGTTCATTTTTCCTAGAACTTTGATTTGTTTCAACAAATGTTAGCGATCTTTTCTTTACGGCTTTTCATTTTCCCCAAAAGCTGCACAGAACCTTGGTTCAGCTGTTATGTGAGATAATTAATCTTCAGGCTGGACATTTTCCCTCAAATTTTGTTTTACTTCTTTATATACAACTTATAAATCTGGCAGTCATCTGTAGTTTCTTTCATGGTTGATTTCTTTTCAGCCTTTCCTTCATAATCTGCTTCTTTCCAGTCATTTGTAATGTAGCTGAAGTAGATCATTTTCTTTCAGTCTTCTGTTCTTTAGCAGCTGACTTAATAAAAGTTTGAATCTTAGCAAATATTAGCATGATGGTAGAGTTACATGGCATAATCACACATTAAAATGTTTGAGATGACAATCCGCATGGCTTTTTTTACAGCTTTTGTCATCCATCTGGATAATTTCTACATGTCCTGGTTCATCATAAAGAGGTTATTTGGAAGTGAAGTGTTTGAATTCTCCCTCATGCACAAGTTTAAATTCCTGACCTTTATATTGCAGATATTGCCAAACATGATGACAGCATGAGTTGAGAAAACAGACTTTAATACGTTAATTATGCAGATACTTATAATGTTTATCAGTTTATTTTACGAAACTTGGAATAATCATTTATTTTTTTTGCCTGCCAGCTTAATTATTGGGTTTATATCACATCATCAAACTTGTATAAGTTTGAACGATGTAATATCGAACCCAAAAGTCCAACACATAAAAATAACGAAGCCACGGCACATCGATGTTTTTTCCCAGGGGAAAAAATCAGTGGGCCGTTTTCAGGGCATTACTATTTCCTCCACTGTAGTTCATATATTTAAGTGGAGGGTATGTGGGGGGGGTGAAGCCCCCCACTTTAGTTTTAGTTTAAGGTTTAGTCCGTTATTGTGTGGTTTCGGACTTTTGAGTTAAATATTACATCGTTCGAACTTATACAAGTTCGACAATGCGATATAGAGCCTAATTATTTAAGGGACCTTGGAAAACTAATCCACACATATAACACTAAGACCCTCTCCAAAACAGAACAAATCAGTGACCCAGTGACTCTATGGACAATTTGGAAATGGATATTGAAGAGTCTCTTTGTTGGGAATGCTGTTACAGTAAACACTGACAGGATTACTCTGTACTGCTTGCTCTTTGAGATCCTCAGATTAATATGCATTTCATGCAAATGTAATGAAACATGCAATGCACAGTGTGTAATATATTACTATGCCTTAATGGGATTCATAGACATGAATTGTGGCAGTCTATATGGTTTAAAACAGACACCCCATGCTTTTGAATTGTTCATTGTGTATTATGTGCTTATATGCTTGGGATGGTAGAAAAACTGTATAACATGATATCACTACAAAGCAAAGAAGTAAAACATAACTTAATCTGATATACTGTACTTTACTAACTAACTTTATTTAGTTCTTTATTAAAGTACAATTACCTACCTAAGCTGAATTCTGAATTGTGCTGTGCTATCATGCATAAGAGTGCTCCTTAAAGATGTGTAATTCCTTAGCATGATAACAAAGCTAGAACCATTATCACAAAGAAGTAATGAGCTGACCTGGTGCCTTGAGTTTACATTGGCAGGAGCTTGTCAGCATCACTGTGTGGGAGTCAGAAAAGTATGGATATGATAGCACATGTCAAGTCTGTGTTCCTGCTTTTAAATAAACAGGCCATACACTCTCTGTTACCTATACTTGCCTGTACTGTATCTGTGACTGACTGATTGTCTCTCTTTTTTGCAGAAACTCACCCTCGGAATAGCTCCGATACATTCGCCCTCACTATGCTCGGGCTCACTTTGCTCCACTACCCTACCCCCATTCCCACCCACCACCAATATCCTGTAATTTATACTTAACTAGCCCCTCTCCTTGCCAGAACACCCCTCCATTATCCAATCAACACCTGTCTTAACTACACTACTCCTTCTGTTTTGTCCCACCTATTACACATTACTTCTTGATCCCAATTCCCTGCTGCCCCCTTCTTAGAACAGATTATCTCCTACCATTACTACGTTCTTATCTTTCCCTTTCCTCCTTTAACCACCCCTCACATCCTTATCAAATCACTCTAACCTACTCAGCCTCAGGTCCACCATTCACCTATAGGGAAAAGTAGTAAGTTCCTACTATTCCTATACTTTGACTCCATACTTAAAAAACCTACAACATGACCCAGCTAGTCATACTAGGTTTACCAAAAATATGCTTGCCACTCTTATTCCTACCTCTACTTCTCATCTCATTTCACATAACCACTTATGAAAATAAGTGCTACCTAGGTTTCCACTACCCAAAGACTCAGACTTCCACCCCACTAGCCTCTATCATTCTCCCCCACTTTAAAATCCTCCTCCCATCCTATTACTCACCCCCTAACTACCATCAACCAAATACAAGGAATAACTCCACCCTTAAAGCCAAACACTATTAAAACTTATGAACAAACTACTGAAACTCATAATCCACTTAAAGCACAACCTCCTAAATGATGGAGATTTCCACCCAAGTCCTGGTCCATCCTTAACAGACACCCCTAGCTCCCAACCCCAAAGCACTGCTAACCAATCCTGTCAAACCGTCCCCATAACTCATTCCTGGCCTGCCATCTTAACATACATAGCTTAAATAACAAAGTCCATAACCTGCATACCCTCTTAGCTATTTATACACTTGACATATTCTGCCTTAATGAAACCTGGCTAAAACCCACTATTAAAGATAATGAGGTAATTCCTCCTGGTTATAATATACTCAGATTAGATTGGAATACAAGGAAGGGCGGTGGGGTAGCTGCCTTATCCAAGTCTTCCTTCACTGTAACAAAGGAAACCAAGCAACCCCCCACCCCCCGATTGAAAATGCAGAAACCTTATCACCAATGTACAAATCAATGAAAACAAATATATATATATATATATATATATATATATATATATATATATATATATATATATATATATATATATATATATATATATATATATATATATATATATATATATATATATGTAGTCTGTGTTTACATTTCACCTGGCAAACACACTATAACCCTAGAGGATATCCTGCATTGGCTATCCACCAACTATCCCCAAGAAGCCATTGTACTAGGAGATATCAACACTGATTGGAGCACCTGTCCCTCTGACTCTCCAACTACTCATATTAACCTACACGGATTTACTCCAACCATATCCTCCCCCACCAGGATCAGTAAACCCATTAACAAGGAAAGCACTCTCGACTGGATACTTATCAATAATTACCCCCATCTGTACAAGTCAGGGACCCTACCAGATAACTTAAGTGACCACTTTCTCATTTATATTATTAAGCCTAGAAAGGTCTATCCCAACAATCCCACCTACAAAACTATTAGAAGTAAGAAAAAATTTAACCTTGTAGACTTTCAAAATGAACTCAAAATCTGCCAGTGGACAATCCTAAAACAGCTACCATTGGATGAAGCAGCACACTATTTTAATACTAAATTCCTTACTATCCTTGATTTCCATACACCTACCAGAACTATTAAAGTTAAGACAAATATTGCTCCATGGTTATCACAAGACACCAAGGCTAAATTCTTACTTAGAAACAAAGCATGGTCCACCTGGCGTACTACTAAATCCCCACAGGACCAACTCAGATTCCAACAAATAAGAAACACCACCGAAAAATCAATCATTCTAGATAAGAAAATTACTATGGCCATCTTCAACAGAAACATTCAATAAACCTGAAGCGTTTTGGGCTGGAATTAACAAACTTCTTCACTCAGGCCACATCCTCATCCCATCCACCTCAGTTACCAATCTTAAATCTCCAGAGGATATTGCAAATAAATTCAGTATCTTTTTTACAGAAACCATACAGTCTCTAGCCAACCAACTCAATCTCATCCATTCCAATGTAACCTCTGATGCAACCAATACTCAACACCTCTTCAACTTTCAACCCTTACTAACTCCTGTTATCTGAGCCCTACTCAAAAAATTAAAACCCACCACCCTAGCTGTCAACCTTCTCCCAGCTGAATATTTGCAAAAAGCTGCAGATGTCATAGCACTCCCTATCTCTATCTTGATCAACAGAACTATTTCTGAAGGAACCATCCCCTCTATCAGGAAAATATCTTATGTAATACCAATCCACAAAGGAGGGAGCTCCAAAGAACTGTCATATTACATACCCATAGCTATTCTTTCACCCCTAGCCAAAATTATGGAGAGGTGTATCCACAAACAACTTATGTACCACCTTACTCAAAACAAACTGTTGTCTAATTCTCAGCATGGCTTCAGGCCACACCACAGTACCACCTCTGCTCTCCTATCTTTCTCTGATGTCATTAACCATAACTGTAACAATAACAAACATTCCTCTGCACTCTTTCCTGATCTCTCAAAGGCCTTTGATATGGACAACCATTGACTTATCTTCCATACACTGCAGGCCATCTCCTTAGATGCTCACTCTCTACTATGGTTCCAATCCTACCTATCCAGAAGACAACAGGCAGTCATCTGGTAGGTTAAACTATCCAGCCACCTTCCCATCACTGTAGGAGTCCCTCAGGGCCCTATAATAGGTCCCCTTCTTTTTTCCATCTTTATAAATGATCTTCGCTCTGCCATTACAAATGCCACCTGCATTCAATATGCAGACGATTCAACTTTGATCTACTCAGCCAACTCTTCAACTGACTTACTGTCACTGACCCAGAACACTTTTAACAGAGTTGAGAACTGGCTAGCTAATCACCTATTGATCCTTAATCCCAATAAAGCAAAACTACTTATTTTCTCCCCAACCCATAGGTCCTCCCCCATATTCTTCACCATAAACTCCAAAAAATGTACCATTATCTCTCCCGATGACCAAACCAAGCTCCTAGGGGTCGTAATAGATAATAGCCTCAAATCTGACATTCCTATAAATCAAACAATTAAGACTATTAACAAAAAACTTGGATCTCTTTAGAAGATCAAAACTTTCCTTACACCACATGCACAAACTGTTACTACCCATTCCTATCTACTCTCTACCCTTCTCTATGCATCTCCTCTCTTCACTAATGTAAACACATCTGACCTCAACAAACTATCCTCCTGCTATAATCACATTGCCTCATTTGCAACTGGCACAGCATTTAGGACACACACACACCATTGCCATAATCTGAAGAAGATTGGCTGGCTCAAGTTGCCTTCTCTACTTCAGCTCAACCAGCTCATAGTAGCTCATAAAATTCTATACCAACCGGAAAACATACCTGCACTCAAAAATGTTATCTGCTCTCATACTTCCCATAGGCAATTACACTCATCTAAGCAACTACTGGTACTGACCTTCAAACCCAACAACTCTGCAGGTGATGCCCTGTTTTCCAACTCTGTCGGCAAAATATGGAACCATCTTCCACCATACATCACCCAAGAAGCCTCACTTCCCCTTTTCAAAAATAACCTCAAGAAACATCTGAAATCACATTGGATTTGTCCCTGCTCTACCCCGGACTAAAGACAACTTGTAACTCTATTAAACCTACCTATCCAAGTATGATGTATTATATTTTAACAGCTATGTATTAATAACTCTGAAAAGTGTGTATCTTATGGAATAATATGGTCTATGCCTCTGAGGTTGTAACATGTTCTATGCCATTAGTTTTGTATTGTTTTGTTTTGCTTTATTTGGAGCTTTTCTCTCTGGGCCTCCACTGAAAATGGACATGTATCCAATCGGACTATCCCAGTCAACAAATTTAAAATAAATAAATAATTTAACATAGGGTGGCCTTTACCAGAATCTAAAAAAAACTATGCCATAATTAACATGCAGGCCCCCAGTAAGTCATCTCTTATGTGATTCCTAAGTGTTTTGCAATATCTCAGGTTCATTCAGCTATAAGAATGTTACACAGAAGAAAGCCACTGGACCATGATGCTACATGATTTTAATCACAGGAACAAGATGGAAGGTTCAGGATAAAAAAATGCTGTCAGTGTTCCTACTCTAAAGCTTTAAGATGTTTCCCTGCTTTTGATGCTTTAATTGGAGGATAAACAATAAATATTCTTTGCAGTATTTTTGCATACAGGTTGACCAGTAAAATGTGTCTAGTGGATGAAAACACCAATGTATTTTGCACAGATTAAGGAAAAGCCTTTTTTGTGGGAGAAATTTATATGATTATATTTATTACCAGCCAGTAACACAACAGCCATATCATAAGTCACTGTAGACCATATTCAAATAATAACTTTCCAGAATCATAGGGAGAAAATCTCCAGAAAGCAATTACAAGTAGATGAGCATTTACAAAATGATACATTCAAGACTAAAATACATACACACAAACATACACACACTCATGCAACACATGTAAAAAGTAAACATTTTACGAAACTTATTATAAGCATTTTATAGATTCAACGTGCTTGAATTATTACATTTCAGTTACAGACTACAAGAGTCCTGCTTTCCTAATAATCTTCCTTTCTCTATAATTTTGGAAGTTAAATGGTGATATTTCTGAAGGTAAAATGTTGAGAGCTATGTCCTCTGGGTTTCTAAAATGTAGCTTATAGGAAGGCAGCATGTGCCAATCAGACTTGACATTCCAGAACTGTAACTGTTGCAAATGTGATCCTATTAATATTATTTAGACAATGGGGAAGCTGTACATCACCACCAAGAATGGAGAACAAATGTTCTCCAGCAGGGTATTAATGTATAAGTAATGCATACTGAAAAATGAGTTTGCTGCTTCAAGGCAGCATATCAAGCTGCCGTGGAGCTCGGAATGAATAAACGGAATGTCCGCCATTATTTTATGCTCGCTAAACAGAGCTTTTGCTGTTTACCAAGTGTAATTGTAAACAAAAAAAGAAGACACCTAAAAGAAGGTGTGTGTGTTCATGTCTGTGTGTGAGTGTATGTGTGCATGTTAGTGAAAGTAAGAGCAAGCAAGCTGTTATTTCACACTCTCTAAGTAGCACTTTTGCTGTTTAGCGAGTGTAAAACAAAAAAATGAAAAAAAAATTAAAATAAAGCATGTGTGTGAGAGTGTACGCATGCATGAGAGTAAGACAGAGAGAGAGAGAGAGAGAAAATGATCAAGCAAAATAGAAAAGTATGTGTATGTATTTTATTTTATTTTATTTTATTTTACATTTGTTAACCGAGAAAGTCCGACTGGGCACAGGTCCCTTTTCAGTGAAGGCCCAAGAAGAAAAGCTCCACATACAGTACAGTACAAGTGAGGATTTCATTTACATCTATTACTACAATCCAACATGCAATATTCAGATATTAACATCTTGTTATCAGGACTATATACAAGGACATAACAGACTCATTTCCGCATGTAATAGACAATTTAACATTTCTGGTAGTTGGTTTATATGCAGTACATTGTAAGACTGAGAAATAGTACAGTATTTGTGAAAAAGAAGTAGAAAAAGTTTTTAAAACATTATTGGTAGTAAGGTTATTATGTGGTACTTTGTGATATTAGAATTAGTACAGTATTTGAGAAAAAAGTATGAAAGGTTTGAACAGGAGTTCAATCTGACAAGTCCATATGTTTGGGGTCAAACAGGTATACCTGAATAACTAGAGGAAGTTATTTGTAAACTTTAGCAGATGAAGTCATGCATACTTGTAACAGTGCAGTGGTTTGGCTTAACCTGGGGTGACACAGGCGCAGAGCCAGTTGTTTGAATAGTGGCTTTTGAGGATTCTTTTAAATTGGAAGGCAGAGGTTGTAGTAGTAAAGGGATTTGGGAGTTGATTCCAAACTCTGGCTATGGTGCAGGCAAACAGAGACTTACCTGCATCATTTCTGTGCTTGATGATGTTTATAAGGTTTTGGTTACTGGATCTTAAGGTTCTGGTGGTTGTGCATGTGTGTTTATGTTTCTGTTTGCATTCTGTATGACTGTTAATACTTGCTGCAAAGGTGTATGTTTGAAACATAGGACTAAGCCATCCATCCTTTGTTTGGCATGTGCATTAGATGATGAATTGGACCTATGTCGGCATATTTCCTGTGTAGTAACATAGTCTACTGTGTATGTGACAAATTGATTTTATTTTCTATTATCATTTGTATTTATTTCAATATTTGGAGCCACTGTTTGTAAAATTAAAACGTCTGTCATTATTTAGTGACTTCCATCATGAATTATTATTACAAAACACAAATGTTATGAGAAACACCACAAGAATATTAGCCAAAACCCTAAACAAACACCAGAACTATTTATACCTGTATACTTTGGCTTTTCTCCTAGTTTATTTATTTATTTATTATCTTTGCCATGGTTGCACTATGCATCACAGCTTTTGGCTATCCTTACCTGATTTGCACAATGGAAAGCAGGGATGTTCAGGAAGGGTGTAGGCAAGAACTATAGCTATCCATTTCTTCAACAGTATCAACTAAGCACATGTACAGATTCTTAGTTGAATTTGGACTGTCACCTCTAGAGGGAGGGGTGACAACAACATAACTGTGTTGTGAATACAGTTGGACCAAATTAAGTATGTTAAGTGAACATGTGTGCAAAATGGAGAGCTATGTATGGGACATTTTCTTTTTTGGGACAGGTGACCTTTTTTTGTTAAGGAGGAGAGAGTGGAATGTTGGGGGAGGGACATCGACAAGTCTGGTGCAGGCAAGTTGGAAAGGTGAAGAAGCATTTGCAAACAGACAAGACATACAAGACAAGAGACAGGGTTGGTGAAGGGCACAAGAAGGCAGTAAATTCCTTAGTTGGTGTGGAGGGATCAAGGTCCCATGGACATCAGGCATAACAGTATAACTCAACTCCTTACCCATTGGGCTGTCATCACTGTTCCATCACTTTTCCACTGGCTGCAGTGGCTGACATCTGCATCTACGGCCGGTCTGTCATACCAGGATGGAAAGCAGGCTTTCCATCCAGTGTAGGTGTGTGCCCATGGTATGGTGCAGAATCCTACACATCACAGCCGAAAACACCACTTGGGTTATGAATGCACTCCATCTACCTCTGCTCCTAGAGGGGAACACAAACCTGGGCTCTGGGCCACAACTACCTGAGGGTCCAGGTAGGCCAGTGGCAGTGGAGGCGGGTACCGCCAGGCTGCAGCCCAGAAGTTCTGGACCTTGGTGTTTCAGGCTGCATACTGAATGTAGGTGGATCGCAGGGGACTGGTCTACCTTGTTGTGCTGTAGTATAAAACCAAAGATGAAATAAAACATAAATCAAAATAAATGAAAATAATAAAAAAATAAAGAAGCAATAATAAATCATTATAAAAAGTTTTAAATATCATTACAAACAGAATAATAAATAATCTAAATGAAAAAAATTTAACAACAAAGCAATATAAAACTATACATAATACACAAAATGTAAGATATAATATAATATAATACCAGATAATACACTAATAAAAATATGATTATATAATAATAATAATAATAATAATAATAATAATAATAATAATAATAATAATAATAATAATAATAATAAATAAAAATAATACAAAATAAGAAATCCATAAAAAAGAAGAGAAAGGTGGTGAGAGGAAAAAAAGGAGAATATTAGTAACTTCACAAATAATATACAAAGCTTTCTATAATTAATTTATTCTATTCTGTTACATTTTACTTTTATCAATACCACCTGCTAAGAACTTTATTACTTGGAATACTACCCTGTTCCTAACACATACACACACTATAGTACAGATCATATCACATCCAACAATCATTCATGGGTGCATATATTGCACATGGTTATGTTCCATGTACAGTGATTACATTTGACAGCAGGCCATTAAAGCCACAGGTATAGAGGTCTGCACTTCAAATGTTGTAATGATGATTATGTAACAGTATTGTATTTTTTATTGATGACAAGCTAAACAGTATTGTAATAAGCTGAGTTTTAAATGTGGGGAGTGTGGTATTAGAACCCACAAGCAGTGACTACTATAATACTGTACTTTTCCTTTGGAATAAAAGATAATGCAAGTACTTTTTCCTTTTGCATATTATAGATTCATGGTCACTGTTTTCTGACAATGTGCAACTGTTGCTTTGTGTTGCAAACCATACCTCTCCACCTTTTAGAGCAGGATATATCTTGACCAATATCTTCACATTTCATAAAATAATTGGTGTACAATGACCCATAACTAGGAACATATTTCAAATTTTGCTCTTGCACACAAGGATAGTTGCACAGGATTTGTGTTAACATACATTTTGATACTCATTATTTATTGACTTTAATATAAATTACTTGCCAGACAACCATAAATCTTACTATGAACAGACCAAACCAGTGATTCTTAAATCTGGGTATTCAGCAGAAATAAGTACAGTTGAAAGCTATACTACAGAATAATGCATGCACACTTCCTTTTACTGTTCAGATATGCATTCCCAAGTTCATACAACTGTATGATATATAACAATTAAGCCATCTATAACTGTTAAGGCTGCAATAACAGTACTTTACATAATTATTCTTACATGCCACATGCTTCTCGCATCCTGGCCAATTGCCTCCCATGGGATTTCAGATTTGAGGCCCTTTCTTGTGCAGCTGTGGAAAGAGGGAAAAAGAAAAAGCATTATAAATACCATTTTTTTACCATAATCAGCTTGAATATTTACAATGACAAATTAAATCCATGCATACACATCTCTGGGGTGTTTCCTGTCTGATACTCCCTGATCCACTGATCACGGGTATATCTTTTCCTCTGTTGGAGGCCATCATGATGATGATGACATTGTTCCCAGTGCGTGGGATACTGGTCGCACTGGAAGGAGCACTTGCCAAACTAGACCAGGCTTTGGATTTATATTGTGAGATGGTATAGTTTCCCTGTATGAGGAAGGGCCCATGATCCTTAATCAGGAGCCCAGTCAAGAACTTGTACTCCTGGATACCCCAGAGCTGTGCTCTGAATTGCAACCTCTCCAACACCTGACATATCTGCACAAGTTCAAGCTCAATGTCTAATGTGCAATTCCCGCCAGTTCACCTTTAAATAGCATATTTTCCCACCAATTGTTCTTACTGAGAGTGCGCACTGTCTGCATTTTAATATATTCGAAAAAGCTGAATGCCACTTACCATCATGCAAACATGGTGCATTAGTTTGTGCGATAATAAGCGGAGTGCATATTTTTCTCATGTATCAGCAAATAATTTTCAACTAATGCAATTCCATTATTATTTCATTACGGTACCACTTTGATTGTAAAAGCTGCAATGTCACAACAGTATAAATAAAGTTTGCATACCCTGGCCTAGAACCCAGGACCATCTGCACTCCAGTCTAACACTCAACATGTCACCACAAGACTAGTTACATGAGGTTATGTATTTTAGTATTCATTGTTAAGATGAGGGTATGAGTGTAGCTCAGTCTCATTTACCTGGATTGCATGATGCCCAATGTTGCAAAGTAATAGCAGCTAA